>NW_028116050.1:25162-45888 GCF_964273445.1 Streptopelia decaocto
GGCGTGCCCTACCTCGAGGTGGGCGGGGCCGGGGGGTGGGCGGGGCTTGGGGGTGGGCGGGGGCGTGGGGTGGGTGGGGAATCAGGAGGGGTGGGGGCTTGGGTGTGGGCGGGGCTTGGGTGTGGGCGGGGCTTGGGGTGGGCGGGGGATGGGGGGCGGGGCTTGGGGGTGGGTGGGGACGTGGGGTGGGTGATCAGGAGGGGTGGGAGGTCCCCAGGGTAGGCAGGACCTTGGGAAGGAGATTCCCTTAATAAAAGTGGGGGTGGGCGGGGCTTGGGTGTGGGCGGGGCTTGTGGTGGGCGGGTCTGGGGGGCGGGGCTTGGGGGTGGGTGGGGACGTGGGGTGGGTGATCAGGAGGGGTGGGAGGTCCCCAGGGTAGGCAGGACCTTGGGAAGGAGATTCCCTTAATAAAAGTGGGGGTGGGCGGGGCTTGGGTGTGGGCGGGGCTTGTGGTGGGCGGGTCTGGGGGGCGGGGCTTGGGGGTGGGTGGGGACGTGGGGTGGGTGATCAGGAGGGGTGGGAGGTCCCCAGGGTAGGCAGGACCTTGGGAAGGAGATTCCCTTAATAAAAGTGGGGGTGGGCGGGGCTTGGGTGTGGGCGGGGCTTGTGGTGGGCGGGTCTGGGGGGCGGGGCTTGGGGGTGGGTGGGGATGTGGGGTGGGTGATCAGGAGGGGTGGGGGTCCCCAGGGTAGGCAGGACCTTGGGAAGGAGATTCCCTTAATAAAAGTGGGGGTGGGCGGGGCTTGGGGGTAGGTGGAGCTTGGGGGTGGGCGGGGCTTGAGGGTGGGTGGGGCTCTGGGTGGGTGGGGCTCAGGGTAGGCAGGACGTGGGGATGGAGGTTCCCTTAAGGGAACAGGGGGTGGGCGGGGCCTTGGGGGTGGGCGGGGATTGAGGGTGGGCGGTGCCTTGGGGTGGGCGGGGCCTTGGGGGTGGGTGGGGCTTGGGGCGGGTGGGGGGTCCCCAGGGTAGGCAGATTCCCTTAAGGGAAGTGGGGGTGGGCGGGGCCTCGGGGTGGGCGGGATCAGGTTGTGGGAGGGGCTGGTGTGGGAGTGGCCTGGGTTGGGAGGGGCTTGGGGTGGGCGGGGACTGGGGTGGGCGGAGTCACGGGGTGGGCAGGGCCTCCAGTGGGTGAGGATTTCCCTTAAGGGAAGTCGGGGTGGGCGGGGCCTGTGGTGGAATGGGCCTGGGGTGGGCGGGGCTTGAGGGTGGGTGGGGCTTGCAGGTGGGTGGGGGCTCAGGGTAGGCAGGACCTGGGGATGGAGGTTCCCTTAAGGGAAGTGAGGGTGGGCGGGGCTTGGGGGTGGGCGGGGCTTGGGGGTGGGATGGGCCTGGGGTGGGCGGGGTCTGGGGGTGGGTGGGGGCTCAGGGTAGGCAGGAGGTTCCCTTAAGGGAAGTGCGGGTGGGCGGGGCCTGGGGTGGGCGGGGACTAGTTTGGGCGGGGCCTGGGGTGGGCGGGGCTTACGGGTGGGCGGGGCGTAGGTTGGGTGGGGCCTGGGGTGGGCGAGGCCTCATGATGGGCAGGACCTCGGGGAGGAGCTTCCCTTAAGGAAACTGGGGGTGGGCGGAGCCTCGGGCTGGGCGGGTACTCCTGGTGGGCGGAGCCTGGAGTGGGCGGGATCTCGGGGGTGGGCGGGGCGAGTGGCCCAGCTCGAGGTCAGAAGTGGTTGGAGCGGATGGGGGGGGCGTGGTCTAAGGGGGTGTGTCCTGTGCACTTCAGCCCGGGCTGCGGGCGGGGGGGGGCGTGGTCATGGCGGGGGAAGGGGCGTGTCCCTCGGCCGAGGGGGCGTGTCCCCGCTGACCCCGCCCCCCAGTTCCGCTACAAGACGCGGGTGTACAAGCAGACGAACCTGGACGAGAAGCAGCTGGCCAAGCTGCACACCAAGGTGTGGCCCCGCCCCCGGCCCCGCCCCCTCCTCCCCGGCCACGCCCCCCCACCGCCAGTCCCGCCCCCTCCTCCCCGGCCACGCCCCTTCACCCCGAACACGCCCCTTGCTCCCTGACCCTGCCCGTTGCATCCCGGCCACGCCCCTTGATCCCTGACCACGCCCCTTCATCCCTGACCCCGCCCAGTGCATCCCGGCCACGCCCCTTCATCCGTGACCACGCCTCCTGTCCCCATGACCCCTCCGGGTGTCCCCTCGCTCCGTGCATCCCCCTGTCCCCCCATGGCCCCCCATGTCCCCTGTGTCCTCTATGTCCCCGGTGACCCCCATGTCCCTCATGTCCCCATGTCCCCCCGTGTCCCCCTGTCCCTCCGTGTTCCCCCATGTCCTTATTTCCCCCCGTGTCCCCCTGTCCCCCCGTGTCCCCCATGTCCCCCCACATCCCCCGTGTCCCCCATGTCCCCCATGTCCCCAGTGACCCCCATGTCCCCCATGTCCCGGGTGTCCCCCCATGTCCCCCATGTCCCCCATGTTCCCGGTGTCCCCATGTCCCCCATGTCTCCCATGTCCCCCATGTCCCCAGTGTCCCCCATGTCCCCGGTGACCCCCATGTCCCCCATGTCCCCTGTGTCCCCAGTGACCCCCATGTCCCCATTGTCCCCCCGTCCCCCATGTCCTCCGTGTCCCCCATGTCCCCTGTGTCCCCGATGTCCCCCCATGTCTCCCATGTCCCCGGTGACCCCCATGTCCCCATTGTCCCCCCGTCCCCCATGTCCTCCGTGTCCCCCATGTCCCCTGTGTCCCCGATGTCCCCCCATGTCTCCCATGTCCCCGGTGACCCCCATGTCCCCCATGTCCCCCGTGTCCCCGGTGTCCCCCCATGTCTCCCATGTCCCTGGTGACCCCCATGTCCCCCATGTCTCCATGTCCCCCATGTCCCCCATGTCCCCGGTGTTCCCTATGTCCCCAGTGACCCCCATGTCCCCCATGTCCCCGGTGTCCCCCCATGTCCCCCATGTCCCCCGTGTCCCCAGACGGGGCTGCGCAAGTTCCTGGACTACGTTCAGCACGGCTCGGCCGAGAAGGTGGCGCGGCTGCTGGAGCGGGGGCTGGACCCCAACTACCACGACTCGGACTCGGGGGGTGAGACACGGGGACCCCCTGGGGACACCCCTTGGGGACCCCTTGGGGACACCTCTTGGGGACATCCCCCTGGGGACACCCCTTGGGGACACCCTGGATATGGGTTATGGGGTGATGGGCTGGACCCCAACTACCACGACTCGGACTCGGGGGGTGAGACATGGGGACCCCCTGGGGACACCCCTTGGGGACCCCTTGGGGACACCCCTTGGGGACACCTCTTGGGGACATCCCCCTGGGGACACCCCTTGGGGACACCCTGGATGTGGGTTATGGGGTGATGGGGTGATGGAGTGATGTGGTTTATGGGGTTATGGGGTAATGGGGTGATGTGGTCTATGTGGTCCATGTGGTTTATTGGGTGATGTGGTCTATGTGGTCCGTGTGGTTTATGGGGTGATGGGGTTATGGGGTGATGTGGTCTATGTGGTTTATGGGGTGATGGGGTGATGTGGTCTATGTGCTTTATGGGGTTATGGGGTGATGGGGTTGTGGGGCTATGAGGTGATGTGATTTATGGGTCTATGTGGTCTGTGATGTGGTCTATGGGGTGTATATGGTCTATGGGGTCTATATGGGCTAGGGGTCTATATGGTCTATGAGTCTGTGTGGTTTATGGGTCTATGGGTCTACGTGGTCTATGGGGTCTATGTGGTCTATGGGTCTACAAGTGTATGGGTCTGTATGGTCTATGGGTCCATGGGGTCTATGGATCTAGGGGTCTATATGGTCTATGGGTGTATGGGTCTATGTGGTCTATGGGTCCATGGGTGTATGGGTCTATAGGGTCTATGGGTCTCTATGGTCTATGTGTCTATGGGTCTATACGGTCTATGGTCCATGGGTCTATGTGTCTATGGTCTATGTGTCTATGGGTCTCTATGGGTCTATGGGTCTCTATGGTCTCTATGGTCTATGGGTCTCTATGGTCTCTATGGTCTATGTGTCTATGGGTCTCTATGGTCTATGTGTCTATGGGTCTCTATGGGTCTCTATAGTCTCTATGGTCTATGTGTCTATGGGTCTCTATGGTCTATGTGTCTATGGGTCTCTGTGGTCTATGGGTCTCTATGGTCTATGTGTCTATGGGTCTCTATGTTCTCTATGGTCTCTATGGTCTGTGTGTCTATGGTCTCTATGGTGTCCCGGCAGAGACGCCGCTGACGCTGGCGGCGCAGCGCGAGGGCCCGGCGGAGGTCGAGATCATCCGGCTGCTGTGCCTGGGGGGGGCGCACCTGGACTTCCGGGCGCGCGACGGCGCCACCGCGCTGCACCGCGCCGTCTGCACCCGCCGCTACCACGCGCTCATGGTGCGCGGCCGCCGGGAACCAATGGGGGCGCGGGGAACCCAGCGGGGACCAATGGGGACGCGGGGAACTGAGCGGGGACCAATGGGGACGCGGGGAACCAGTGGGGAACCAATGGGAACCAATGGGGACGCGGGGAACCAATGGGGGAACCAATGGGGGAACCAATGGGGGAACCAATAGGGAACCAATGGGGACATGGGGAACCAATGGGGAACCAATGGGGATGTGGGGAACCAGTGGGGACATGGGGAACCAATGGGGAACCAATGGAGACCAATGGGGACGCGGCAAAACAATGGGGGCGCGGGGAACCCAGCGGGGACCAATGGGAACCAATGGGGATGCGGGGAACCAATGGGGAACCAATGGGGAACCAACAGGGACATGGGGGAACCAATGGGGGAACCAATGGGGAGCCAATGGGGACATGGGCAACCAATGGGGGACTGATGGGGAACCAATGGGGACATGGGGAACCAATGGGGAACCAACAGGGAAATAGGGGAAACAATGGGGAACCATTGGGGACACAGGAGAACCAATGGGAAACCAATGGGGAACCAATAGGCAACCAATGGGGACATGGGGAACCAATGGGGGAACCAATAGGGAACCAATGGGGACATGGGGGAACCAATGGGGGAACCAATGGGGGAACCAATGGGGGAACCAATAGGGAACCAATGGGGACATGGGGGAACAAATGGGGGCACAGGAGAACCAATGGGGGAACCAATAGGGAACCAATGGGAACACGGGGAACGAATGGGGGCACAGGGGAACCAACGGGGAACCAGTGGGGACATGGGGAACCAATGGGGGCACAGGGGAACCAACGGGGGACCAATGGGAACACGGGGAACCAATGGGGAACCAATGGGGGAACCAATGGGGACACAGGAGAACTAATGGGGGAACCAATAGGAACCAATGGGGACATGGGGGAACTAATGGGGAGCCAATGGGGACACAGGAGAACCAATAGGGGAACCAATAGGGAACCAATGGGGACATGGGGAACCAATGGGGAACCAATAGGGAACCAATGGGGGCACAGGGGAACCAATGGGGAACCAATGGGGAACCAATGGGGAACCAATGGGGAACCAACAGGGACATGGGGGAACCAATGGGGAACCAATGGGGACACAGGAGAACCAATGGGGGAACCAATAGGCAACCAATGGAGACATGGGGAACCAATGGGGAACCAGTGGGGAACCAATGGGGACACAGGAGAACCAATGGGGAACCAATGGAGAACCAATGGGGACATGGGGAACCAATGGGGGAACCAATAGGGAACCAATGGGGGCACAGGGGAACCAATGGGAAACCAATGGGGAACCAATAGGGAACCAATGGGGGAACCAATAGGAACCAATGGGGACATGGGGAACCAATGGGGGAACCAATAGGGAACCAATGGGGGCACAGGGGAACCAATGGGAAACCAATGGGGAACCAATGGGGAACCAATGGGGACACAGGAGAACTAATGGGGGAACCAATAGGAACCAATGGGGACATGGGGAACCAATGGGGAACCAATGGGGGAACCCCTATTCCCCCCCCAAGGCTCTGCTGGACCTGGGGGGGTCCCCGAATTACAAGGACCGGCGGGGCCTGACCCCCCTGTACCACACGGCCATGGTGGGGGGCGACCCCCGCTGCTGCGAGCTGCTGCTGGCCCACCGGGCCACCATCGGGACCCGGGACGAGAACGGCTGGCAGGAGATACACCAGGTGACACCCGGGTCCCCAAGTGTCCCCCGAGTCACCCCCGTGTCACCCGAGTCACCCCCATGTCCCCCAAGTCACCCCCATGTTCCCTGAGTCAACCCCGTGTCCCCCGAGTCACCCCCATGCCCCCCAAGTCACCCCCTGTCCCATGTGTCACCCCCTGTCCCATGTGTCACCCCCGTGTCACCTGAGTCACCCCCATGTCCCTCAAGTCACCCCCATGTCCCATGTGTCACCCCTGTGTCCCCCAAGTCACCCCCATGTCCCATGTGTCACCCCTGTGTCCCCCAAGTCACCCCCATGTTCTCTGTGTCACCCCCATGTCCCATGTGTCACCCCTGTCCCACCATTGGGATGCGGGACAAGAACGGCTGGCAGGAGATACACCAGGTGACATGTGTCCCCAAGTGTCACCTGTGTCACCCCCGTGTCCCCCGAGTCACCCCCATGTCCCCCAAGTCACCCCCATGTCCCCATGATGTCCCATGATGTCCCCATGTCCCTGTCCCCATGATGTCCCGTGATGTCTCATGATATCCCCATGATGTCCCCTGTCCCCAGGCGTGTCCCGGTGTCACTGTCCCCATGATGTCCCCATGTCCCCTGTCCCCAGGTGTGTCCTGGTGTCCCATGATATCCCATGATGTCCCCATGTCCCTGTCCCCTGATGTCCCCTGATGTCCCCTGATGTCCCCATGTCCCTGTCCCCAGGCGTGTCCCTGTCCCCTGATGTCCCCTGATGTCCCCGTGTCCCCAGGCGTGTCGCTGTGTCCCTGTCCCATGATGTTCCCATGATGTTCTCATGATGTTCCCATGATGTTCTCATGATGTCCCCTGATGTCCCCATGTCCCTGTCCCCAGGCGTGTCCCTGTGTCCCTGTCCCATGATGTTCCCATGATGTTCCCATGATGTCCCCTGATGTCCCCTGATGTCCCCATGTCCCTGTCCCCTGATTCCCCTGATGTCCCCTGATGTCCCCATGTCCCTGATGTCCCCATGTCCCTGTCCCCTGATGTCCCCATGTCCCCTGATGTCCCCATGTCCCTGATGTCCCCATGTCCCTGTCCCCTGACGTCCCCTGATGTCCCCATGTCCCCTGATGTCCCCTGATGTCCCCATGTCCCTGATGTCCCCTGATGTCCCCATGTCCATGTCCCCATGATGATGTCCCTATGTCCCTGTCCCCGATGTCCCCATGTCCCTGATGTCCCCTGATGTCCCCTGATGTCCCCTGTGTCCCTGTCCCCATGATGATGTCCCCATGTCCCTGTCTCCCTGATGTCCCCCTGATGTCCCCATGTCCCTGATGTCCCCTGACATCCCCTGATGCCCCCTGATGTCCCCATGTCCCCATGTCCCCATGTCCCCAATGTCCCCCATGTCCCCTGATGTCCCCATGTCCCCATGTCCCCTGATGTCCCCTGATGTCCCCATGTCCCCTGATGTCCCCGATGTCCCCAGGCGTGCCAGCACGGCCACTCTCAGCACCTGGAGCATTTGCTGTTCTACGGGGCCGAGGCCGCAGCCCAGAATGCGTCGGGGAACACGGCGCTGCACATCTGCGCCCTCTACAACAAGGTGACCATGGGGACATGGGGACAGCGTGGGGACATGGGGACATCATGGGGACATCATGGGGATATGGGACATGGGGACATGGGGATATGGGGACAGGGGGATATGGGGACATGGGAACACGGCGGTGCACATCTGCGCCCTCTACAACAAGGTGACCATGGGGACAGCGTGGGGACATGGGGACATGGGGATATGGGACATGAGGACATCATGGGGACATCATGGGGACATGGGACATGGGGATATGGGGACATGGGGATATGAGGACAGGGGGATATGGGGATATGGGACATGGGGATATGGGGACAGGGGGACAGGGGGACATGGGGACATGGGGATATGGGGACAGGGGGACAGGGGGACATGGGGACAGGGGGATATGGGACATGGGGATATGGGGACATGGGGACACGGTGCTGCACATCTGCGCCCTCTACAACAAGGTGACAATGGGGACAGCATGGGGACATGGGGACATCATGGGGATATGGGGACATCATGGGGATATGGGACATGGGGACATGGGGATATGGGAATATTGGATATGGGGACATGGGATATGGGGACATGGGACATGGGACATGGGGACAGGGGGACATGGGGACAGGGGGATATGGGAACATGGGGACATGGGGACAGGGGGATATGGGTATATGGGGACATGGGGATATGGGACATGGGGACATGGGGATATGGGGACATGGGGACATGGGACAGGGGGGACAGGGGATATGGGGACATGGGGACGTGGGGATATGGGGATATGGGGACAAGGGGACATGGGGACAGGGGGACATGGGGACCCTTGGGGACACTGGTCCGTGTCCCATGTCCCCTTGGTGTCCCAGGAGAGCTGCGCCCGCATCCTGCTGTACCGAGGGGCCAACAAGGAGGTGAAGAACAACAGCGGGCAGACGCCCTTCCAGGTGACATGGGGACAGGGGACATGGGGACAGGGGGACATGGGGACATGGGATATGGGATATGGGGACATGGGGATATGGGACATGGGATATGGGATATGGGACATGGGATATGGGATATGGGGATATGTGATATGGGGACAGGGGGACATGGGGATATGGGGATATGGGGACATGGGACATGGGGATATGGGGACAATGTGGGGGACATGGGATATGGGGACATGGGATATGGGGACAGGGGGATATGGGGATGTGGGGACAATGGGGATATGGGATATGGGGATATGGGACATGGGTTATGGGGACATGGGGACATGGGACATGGGGACAGGGGACATGGGGACAGGGGACATGGGGATATGGGGGGACATGGGGACATGGGGACATGGGGATATGGGACAGCGGGACATGGGACATGGGGGACATGGGGACATGGGACATGGAGATATGGGAGGGACATGGGGACACACGACAGGGGACATGGGACATGGGGACATGGGGGGACATGGGACATGGGGACATGGGGGGATATGGGGACATGGGGGGGCAGGGGGGTGTCCCAGGGGACCCCCCCGGGTCAGTGTCCCCTCCCCCACCCCCAGGTCGCCGTCATCGCCGGGAACTTCGAACTGGGGGAGCTGATCAAGAACCATCGGGACACGGACGTGGGTGAGTGGGGACAGGGGACAGGGGACAGACATGGGGACATGGGGACATGGGGACAATGGGGATATGGGACAGGGGGACATGGGACATGGGGACAGGGGGATATAGGGACATGGGGACATGGGGATATGGGGACATGGGGGGACAGGGGGACATGGGGACAGGAGGACCCCCCCCCCTCACTCCCATTCCACGACCCCCCCATATCCCCCCCATAAACCCCCATATCCCCCCCATTAACCCCCCATGGTCCCCCCCATTAACCCCCCATATCCCCCCATTAACCCCCCCATATCCCCCACATTAACCCTCCATGGCCCCCCCCATTAACCCCCTTAATTCCCCATGTCCCCCCCCATTAACCCCCCTTCCCCCCCCCCCCAGTCCCATTCCAGGAGAGCCCCCAATTCACGGGGGGGGGGGGGGCAGGAGGGACCCCCATGGGACCCCCATGTCCCCCCCCCCCATTAACCCCCCTTTCCCCCCCCTCCCAGTCCCATTCCAGGAAAGCCCCCAATTCACGGGGGGGGGGGCGGCGGTGGGAGGCGCCGCGACCCCCCCCCCCGCGGTGGTGGTGGGGTGGTGGGGGGGGTGGTCTCCCCCTGCCCCCCCCCCCAGCGGCTGCTCCGCGCCAACAGCGACACGGGGGGGGGGCTGTTCCGGAGTGGCTGCTCCGGGGTGCCCCCCCCCCCGGGGGCCGCCCCCCCCCCCCCCTCGGGCACGTTGCGTAGCGCCAGCAGCCCCCGCGGGGGGGCGCGCACACGCTCCCCCTCCCGGGGGCGACACCCAGAGGAGCCGAGGAGGCAACAGCGGGGGCGGCCCAGGTGAGGGGGGGGGGGTTAATTAAGGGGGGGATAATTAATGAGGGGGGGGTAATTAAGGAAGAGGGGGGCGGTTGATTCATGGGGGGGGTGGTTAATTCATGGGGGGATGGTTAGTGGGGGGACGCTTAATGGGGGGGGCAATGGGGGGGATGCTTGATGGGGGGGACAATGGAGGGGACACTTAATGGGGGATGGAGTTAATGGGGGGATGCTTGATGGGGGGGACAATGGGGGGGACACTTAATGGGGGGATGCTTAATGGGGGGGGACATTTAATGGGGGGGACAATGGGGGGAACACTTAATGGGGGGGACAATGGGGGGGACACTTAATGGGGGGACGCTTAATGGGGGGACAATGGGGGGGACGTTTAATAGGGGGGACACTTAATGGGGGGGACAATGGGGGTGGAAACTTAATGGGGGGGAACTTAATGGGGGGGACACTTAATGGGGGGGACAATGGGGGGACAATTAATGGGGGGGACAATGGGGGGGACACTTAATGAGGGGAAACTTAATGGGGAAACTTAATGGGGGGACGCTTAATGGGGTGGACAATGGGGGGGACACTTAATGGGGTGGAAAATGGGGGGGACAGTTAATGGGGGGGACGCTTAATGGGGGGAAACTTAATGGGGGGAAACTTAATGGGGGGGAAACTTAATGGGGGGGACACTTTATCCCCATTACCCCCATTGCCCCCATTGTCCCCATTGTCCCCACTGTCCCCATTGCCCCCATTGCCCCCATTGTCCCCATTGTCCCCATTACCCCCATGTCCCCCCAATGTCCCCATTGCCCCCAATGTCCCCAATGTCCCCATTGCCCCCATTGCCCCCATTGTCCCCATTACCCCCATGTCCCCCCACTGTCCCATTGTCCCCATTGTCCCCATTACCCCCATGTCCCCCCAATGTCCCCATTGCCCCCAATGTCCCCAATGTCCCCATTGCCCCCATTGCCCCCATTGTCCCCATTACCCCCATGTCCCCCCACTGTCCCATTGCCCCCATTGCCCCCATTACCCCCATTGCCCCCATTGCCCCCATTGCCCCCATTGCCCCCATTGTCCCCATTACCCCCATGTCCCCCCACTGTCCCATTGTCCCCATTGTCCCCATTACCCCCATGTCCCCGCACTGTCCCATTGCCCCCATTGCCCCCATTGCCCCCATTGCCCCCATTACCCCCATTGCCCCCATTGCCCCCATGTCCCCATTATCCCCATTATCCCCATTATCCCCATGTCCCCATTACCCCCATTACCCCCAACATCCCCATTGCCCCCAATGTCCCCATCGCCCCCATTATCCCCATTATCCCATTATCCCCATTATCCCCATTATCCCCATTGTCCCCAATGTCCCCATTGCCCCCATTGCCCCCATTGCCCCCATTGCCCCCATTACCCCCATTGCCCCCATTATCCCCATCACCCCCATTGCCCCCATTGCCCCCCTTGCCCCCACGTGCCCCATTGTCCCCGTGTCCCCGCAGCTCCAGCGGCGCCGGGGGGTCTCTGGGGGCGCGGGGGGTGAAGCGCAAGCTGTACTCGGCGGTGCCGGGGCGCACGTTCCTGGCCGTGAAGCCGTACCAGGCGCAGGGGGAGGGGGAGCTGTCGCTCAGCAAGGGCGAGCGCGTCAAAGGTGCGGCCCGGACGCCTGGGTCCCCTGCGGGAGGGGGGCCTGGACGCCTGGGTCCTCTTTGGGTGGGATTTGGGGTGGGAGTCCCGGATGCCTGGGTCCCCTTTGGGTGGGAGCCCCGGATGCCTGGGTCCACTTTGGGTGGGGGGCCCGGACGCCTGGGTCCCCTGCGGGAGGGGGGCCCGGACGCCTGGGTCCTCTTTGGGTGGGATTTGGGGAGGGAGTCCCGGATGCCTGGGTCCCCTTTGGGTGGGGGGCTCGGACGCCTGGGTCCCCTGCGGGAGGGGGGCCCGGATGCCTGGGTCCTCTTTGGGTGGGATTTGGGGTGTGTTCCCCGGACACCTGGGTCCCCTTTGGGTGGGATTTGGGGTGGGAGTCCCGGATGCCTGGGTCCACTTTGGGTGGGGGCCCGGACGCCTGGGTCCCCTGCGGGAGGGGGGCCCGGACGCCTGGGTCCTCTTTGGGTGGGATTTGGGGTGGGAGCCCCGGATACCTGGGTCCCCTTTGGGTGGGGGGCTCGGACGCCTGGGTCCCCTGTGGGAGGGGGGCCCGGACGCCTGGGTCCTCTTTGGGTGGGATTTGGGGTGTGTTCCCCGGACACCTGGGTCCCCTTTGGGTGGGATTTGGGGTGGGAGTCCCGGATACCTGGGTCCCCTTTGGGTGGGGGGCTCGGACGCCTGGGTCCCCTGCGGGAGGGGGGCCTGGATGCCTGGGTCCTCTTTGGGTGGGATTTGGGGTGGGAGCCCCAGATGCCTGGGTCCCCTTTGGGTGGGATTTGGGGTGGGAGTCCCAGATGCCTGGGTCCACTTTGGGTGGGGGGCCCGGACGCCTGGGTCCCCTGCGGGTGGGGGGCCTGGATGCCTGGGTCCACTTTGGGTGGGATTTGGGGAGGGAGTCCGGATGCCTGGGTCCCCTTTGGGTCTATGGGTCTCTATGGTTGTCTATGGGTGTCTATGGGTCACTATGGGTGCCTATTGGTCTCTGTGGGTGTCTATGGGGTCTATGGGTCTCTATGGGTCTCTATGGGTCTCTGGGTCTATGGGTCTATGGGTCTCTATGGGTCTATGGGTGTCTATGGGTCTCTATGGGTCTCTATGGGTCTATGGGTCTATGGGTGTCTATGGGTGTCTGTGGGTCTCTATGGGTCTCTATGGGTCTCTATGGGTGTCTATGGGTCTATGGGTGTCTATGGGTCTCTATGGGTCTATGGGTGTCTATGGGTCTATGGGTCTCTATGGGTCTATGGGTCTATGGGTGTCTATGGGTCTCTATGGGTCTCTATGGGTCTCTATGGGTCTCTATGGGTCTATGGGTGTCTATGGGTGTCTATGGGTCTCTATAGGTGTCTATGGGTGTCTATGGGTGTCTATGGGTCTATGGGTCTATGGTGTGTGTCTATGGGTGTCTATAGGTGTCTATGGGTGTCTATGGGTCTCTATGGGTCTCTATGGGTCTATGGGTGTCTATGGGTGTCTATGGGTCTCTATGGGTGTCTATGGGTCTCTATGGGTCACTATAGGTCTCTATGGGTCTCTATGGGTGTCTATGGGTGTCTATGGGTGTCTATGGGTGTCTATGGGTCTCTATGGGTCTCTATGGGTCTCTATGGGTGTCTATGGGTGTCTGTGGGTCTCTATGGGTCTCTATAGGTGTCTATGGGTGTCTATGGGTCTCTATGGGTGTCTATGGGTGTCTATGGGTCTATGGGTCTATGGTGTCTATGGGCGTCTATAGGTGTCTATGGGTGTCTATGGGTGTCTATGGGTCTATGGGTCTATGGTGTCTATGGGCGTCTATAGGTGTCTATGGGTGTCTATGGGTGTCTATGGGTGTCTATGGGTCTATGGTCCATGGGTCCCTGTGGGTCCGCAGTGCTGAGCGTGGGCGAGGGCGGGTTCTGGGAGGGTCAGACCCGCGGCCGCGTCGGTTGGTTCCCATCGGACTGTGTGGAGGAGCTGCCGGCCCGGACCCCCGAGGGGCGCACAGGTACTGACCCCCAAACACCCCAAAACGCCCCAAAACACCCCCAAAACACCCCCAAACGCCCCCAAAACGGACCAAAACACCCCAGAAACACCCCCAAACACCCCAAAACGGACCAAAACACCCCAAAAACACCCCCAAACACCCCAAAACACCCCCAAAAACGGACCAAAACACCCCCAAAAGACCCCAAAACGGACCAAAACACCCCAAAACACCCCCAAACACCCCAAAACACCCCCCAAAACGGACCAAAACACCCCCAAAACACCCCCAAACACCCCCAAACACCCCCAGAACGGAACAAAACACCCCCAAAACACCCTGAAACACCCCAAAAATGGACCAAAACACCCCCAAAACACCCCCAAACACCCCAAAACCACCCCCAAACACCCCCAAAATGGACCAAAACACCCCAAAACACCCCCAAAACGGACCAAAACACCCCAAAACGGACCAAAACACCCCAAAACATCCCCGAAAAGGACCAAAACACCCCAAAAACACCCCCAAAAACACCCCCAAAATGGACCAAAACACCCCAAAAACACGCCCAAACACCGCACAACCACCCCCAAACACCCCCAAACACCCCAAAACACCCCCAAAACGGTCCAAAACACCCCAAAACACTCCCAAAACAGACCAAAACACCCCAAAAACACCCCCGAACACCCCCAAACACCCGCAAAACTCCCCCAAACACCCAAAAAACACCCTGAAACACTCCAAAACACCCTGAAACACCCCAGAATTGGACCAAAACACCCCAAAAACGGGACCCAAACACCCCGAAACACCCTAAAACACCCCAAAAATGGGACCCAAACACCCCGAAACACCCCAAAATGGACCAAAACCCCCCCAAAACACCCCAAAACGGGCACAAACACCCCAAAACACCCCAAAACCACCCCAAAAACGGCACCCAAACACCCCAAAACACCCCAGAAATGGGACCCGAACACCCTGAAACACCCCAAAACACCCCAAAAACGGGACCCAAACACCCTGAACCACCCCAAAATGGACCAAAACCCCCCAAAACACCCTGAAACGGGCACAAACACCCCAAAACGCCCCCAAACACCCCAAAATGGGACCCAAACACCCCAAAACGGCACCTAAACACCCCAAAAATGGACCCAAAATGGGACCGAAACACCCCAAAAATGGACCCAAACACCCTGAAACACCCCAAAACGGACCAAAACCCCCCCAAAACACCCGGAAATACCCCCAAAACACCCCAAAACCCCCCAAACACCCCAAAACACCCCCAAAACGGGACCCAAACACCCCCAAAACACCCCCAAACACCCCAAAATGCCCCAATAAACCCCCAAAACACCCCAAAATGGGCACAAACACCCAAAACACCCCGTAAACACTCCCAAAACACCCCGAAACACCCCAAAACACCCTAAAAACGGGATGCAAACACCCCAAAACACCCTAAAACACCCAAAAAATGGGACCCAAACACCCTGAAACACCCCAAAACGGACCAAAACACCCCAAAAACACCCCCAAACACCCCAAAACACCTCCAAACGCCCCAAAACACCCCCAAAATGGACCAAAACACCCCCAAAACACCCCCAAACACCCCAAAACACCTCCAAACGCCCCAAAACACCCCCAAAATGGACCAAAACACCCCCAAAACACCCCCAAACACCCCAAAACAGCCCCAAATGCCCCAAAACACCCCCAAAATGGACCAAAACACCCCCAAACACCCCCAAAGACCCCAAAACACCCCCAAAACACCCCTAAATGGACCAAAACACCCCCAAAACGGGCACAGACACCCCAAAACCACCCCGAAACACCCCAAAACACCCCAAAACGGACCAAAAACCCCCCAAAACACCCCGAAATGGGCACAAACACCCCAAAACACCCCCCAAAACACCCCAAAAACGGGACCCAAACACCCCAAACCACCTCAAAATGGGCTCCAAACACCCCAAAAACGGGACTAAAACCACCCCAAAACGCCCCGAAACGGGACCCAAACCCCCCAAAACTTGGGGCCCCCCCTGCCCCACACTTGGGGGTCCCCGCCCCACACTTGGGGGTCCCCGCCCCACACTTGGGGGTCCGCAGAGACCCGCAGCGACAAGGCCAAGCGGCTGTTCCGTCACTACACCGTGGGGTCGTATGACAGCGTGGACACCCCCCAGGTGAGCCCGCACCCCCAAACCTGCACCCCCAACCTGCACCCCCAAATGTGAACCCCCAAACTGGACCCCCAAACCTGAACCCCCAACCTGAACCCCCAAACCTGGGACCCCCAACCTGGACCCCAATAATGAATCCCCAACCTGCACCCCCAAACCTGGACCCCCAACCTGCACCCCCAACCTGAACCCCAAACCTGAACCCCAGTAATGAACCCCCAACCTGCACCCCCAAACCTGCACCCCAATAATAGACCCCAAACCTGAACCCCCAAACCTGTGACCCCAAACCTGGACCCCGATAATGGACCCCAAACCTGTGACCCCCAACCTGAACCCCCAAACCTGAACCCCAAACCTGAACCCCAATAATGAACCCCCAACCTGAACCCCCAAACCTGGGACCCCGATAATGGACCCCAAACCTGTGACCCCCAACCTGGACCCCCAACGTGCACCCCAATAATGAATCCCCAACCTGAACCCCCAAACCTGGACCCCCAACCTGAACCCCAAGAATGAATCCCCAACCTGCACCCCCAAACCTGCACCCCAATAATAGACCCCAAACCTGAACCCCCCAACCTGGGACCCCAAACCTGGGACCCCCAAACCTGGACCCCAACCTGCACCCCCAACCTGAACCCCAAACCTGAACCCCAATAATGAATCCCCAACCTGCACCCCCAAACCTGCACCCCAATAATAGACCCCAAACCTGAACCCCCCAATCTGGGACCCCCAACCTGCACCCCAAACCTGAACCCCAAACCTGAACCCCAATAATGGACCCCCAACCTGAACCCCCAAACCTGTGACCCCCAACCTGCACCCCCAAACCTGAACCCCAATAATGGACCCCCAACCTGAACCCCCAAACCTGGGACCCCCAAACCTGGGACCCCCAACCTGCACCCCCAAACCTGAACCCCCAAACCTGGGACCCCGATAATGGACCCCAAACCTGTGACCCCCAACCTGGACCCCCAACGTGCACCCCAATAATGAATCCCCAACCTGCACCCCCAAACCTGGGCCCCAAACCTGGACCCCCAACCTGAACCCCAAGAATGAATCCCCAACCTGCACCCCCAAACCTGGGCCCCAAACCTGAACCCCCAAATGTGGACCCCCAAACCTGTGACCCCCAAACTGGACCCCCAACCTGCACCCCAATAATGGCCCCCCAACCTGCACCCCAATAATGGACCCCCAAACCTGAACCCCCCAACCTGCACCCCCAACCTGAACCCCAAACCTGAACCCCAATAATGAACCCCCAACCTGCACCCCCAAACCTGCACCCCCAAACCTGGGACCCCCAACCCGAACCCCCCCGACCCCCCCGAACCCCCAAACCCCCTGAACCCCCAAACCCCCCATATCCCCCCACCCCAAACCCCACCAAACCCCCATATCCC
Organism: Streptopelia decaocto; assembly: GCF_964273445.1. Classification (NCBI taxonomy): domain Eukaryota; kingdom Metazoa; phylum Chordata; class Aves; order Columbiformes; family Columbidae; genus Streptopelia; species Streptopelia decaocto. Next base: position 42,475 of record NW_028116050.1, read on the forward strand.
CCCCCCCAAAATGCCCCAAATCCCCCCTCCCCCCTCCCGGACGCCTGGGTCCCCGATGGTGGGGGAGGGGGAGGGGCCCCCCCGGGCCTGTCCCGGTTCAGCCCGTCCCGTGGCCCCTCCCCCCCCCGCCCATCCCCCCATCCCGACCCACTTGGTGGCCGCGGCGGCTGCGGGTGCTGGGGACCCATGGGGCGCTATGGGGCCGGAGGACGTGGGGTGAGTGCGGACGATGGGGGGTGTGGGGCAGGTGTGGGGCTGGGGGGGTTATGGGGCTGGGGGCAGTTGTGGGGCTGGGGACCCATGGGGCGCTATGGGGCCGGAGGACGTGGGGTGAGTGCGGATGATGGGGGGTGTGGGGCAGGTGTGGGGCTGGGGGGTTATGGGGCTGGGTGGCAGTTGTGGGGCAGTTGCTTATGGGGCAGGTGTGGGGCTGGGGGGGTTATGGGGCTGGGGACAGTTATGGGGCTGGGGGCACATGTGGGGCTGGGGGCAGTTGTGGGGCTGGGGGGGTTATGGGGCTGGGGACAGTTATGGGGCTGGTGGCAGATATGGGGCAGTTGCTTATGGGGCAGTTGTGGGGCTGGGGGGGTTATGGGGCTGGTGGCAGATATGGGGCAGTTTCCTATGGGGCAGCTGTGGGGCTGGGGGGGTTATGGGGCTGGGGGGGCAGTTGTGGGGCAGATATGGGGCTGGGAGGGTTATGGGGCTGGGGGGGCAGTTGTGGGGCAGATATGGGGCTGGGAGGGTTATGGGGCTGGGGGGGCAGTTGTGGGGCAGATATGGGGCTGGGAGGGTTATGGGGCTGGGGGCAGTTATGGGGCTGGTGGCAGATATGGGGCAGTTGCTTATGGGGCAGTTGTGGGGCTGGGGGGGTTATGGGGCTGGGGGGGCAGATGTGGGGCAGTTGTGGGGCTGGGTGGGAGATATGGGGCAGTTTCCTATGGGGCAGCTGTGGGGCTGGGGGGTGATGGGGCTGGGGGCACATGTGGGGCTGGAGGCAGTTGTGGGGCTGGGGGCCGACGTGGGGCAGTTGCTTATGGGGCAGATGTGAGGCTGGGGGGTTATGGGGCAGTTGTGGGGCTGGGTGGCAGATATGGGGCAGTTGCTTATGGGGCAGTTGTGGGGCTGGGGGCAGTTGTGGGGCAGTAGCTTATGGGGCAGATGTGAGGCTGGGGGGTTATGGGGCAGTTGTGGGGCAGTTGTGGGGCTGGGGGGGTTATGGGGCTGGGGGCACATGGGGGGCAGTAGCTTATGGGGCAGTTGTGGGGCTGGGTGGAAGATGTGGGGCAGTTGCTTATGGGGCAGTGGGGGGGTTATGGGGCTGGGGGCAGTTGTGGGGCAGTTGCTTATGGGGCAGGTGTGGGGCTGGGGGGGCTATGGGGCTGGTGGGGTAGTTGTGGGGCTGGGGGCACATGTGGGGCAGTTACTTATAGGGCAGTTGCTTATGGGGCAGCTGTGGGGCTGGGGGGGTTATGGGGCTGGGTACAGTTATGGGGCTGGGGGTGGTTGTGGGGCAGTTGCTTATGGGGCAGTGGGGAGTCTATGGGGCAGTTATGGGGCTGGGTGGCAGTTGTGGGGCAGTAGCTTATGGGGCAGATGTGAGGCTGGGGGGTTATGGGGCAGTTGTGGGGCAGTTGTGGGGCTGGGGGGGTAATGGGGCAGTTGCTTATGGGCCAGCTGTGGGGCTGGGGGGGTTATGGGGCTGGGGGCACATGGGGGGCAGTAGCTTATGGGGCAGTTGTGGGGCAGTTGCTTATAGGGCAGTTGCTATGGGGCAGTTGTGGGGCTGGGTGGCAGATGTGGGGCAGTTGTTTATGGGGCAGTGGGGGGGTTATGGGGCTGGGGGCAGTTATGGGGCTGGGGGTAGTTGTGGGGCAGTTGCTTATGGGGCAGTGGGGAGTCTATGGGGCAGCTGTGGGGCTGGGGGCACATGTGGGGCAGTTGCTTATGGGGCAGTGGGGGGGCTATGGGGCAGCTGTGGGGCAGTTACTTATGGGGCAGGTGTGGGGCTGGGGGGTTATGGGGCTGGGGGCAGTTGTGGGGCAGTTGCTTATGGGGCAGTTACTTATGGGGCAGATATGGGGCAGATATGGGGCAGTTTCCTATGGGGCAGCTGCTTATGGGGCTGGGGGGCAGTTGTGGGGCTGGGGGGTTGTGGGGCAGTTTCCTGTGGGGCAGCTGTGGGTCCGTACTGGTCCATACTGGTTTATACTGGTCTATACTGGTCTATACTGGTCTGTACTGGTCTATACTGGTCCATACTGGTTTATACTGGTTTATACTGGTCTATACTGGTCTATACTGGTTTATACTGGTCTATACTGGTCTATACTGGTCTATACTGGTTTATACTGGTCTATACTGGTCCATACTGGTCCATACTGGTTTATACTGGTCTATACTGGTCCATACTGGGCTGCCCCAAGCCCATTTCCGGTCCCCTCCCATTTCCGCTCCCCCTTCCACTTCCACTTCCGCCCTTCCCTCCATTCCCGTTTCCGTTTCCGCCCCCCACTTCCCTTCCCACCCCACTTCCGCTCCCACCCCACTTCCCTTCCCCCCCACTTCCCTTCCCACCCCACTTCCGTTCCCTCCCACTTCTGTTCCCTCCTACTTCCGTTCCCACCCCACTTCCCTTCCCACCCCACTTCCGTTCCACCGTTTCCGTTTCCGTCCCCCCCTCCATCCCCTTCCGTTTCCGCTCCCACCCCACTTCCGTTCCCCCCCACTTCCGTTCCCCACACTTCCGTTCCCACCCCACTTCCGTTTCCGTCCCCCTTTCCACCCCACTTCCGTTCCCACCCCACTTCCCTTCCCCCCACTTCCGTTTCCGTCTCTCTCCATCCCCTTCCGTTTCCGTTCCCACCCCACTTCCGTTCCCCCCCACTTCCCTTCCCACCCCACTTCCGTTTCCGTCCACCCTCTCCATCCCCTTCCGTTTCCTGTCCCACTCCATTTCCGGTCCCTCTCCACATCCGCTCCCCCCACTTCCGTTCTCCCTCCACTTCCGTTCCCACCCCACTTCCGTTTCCGCCCCCCTCCATACCCTTCAATTTCCGGTCCCTCCCCATATCCGTTCCCCCCACTTCCGTTCCCCCCCACTTCCGTTCCCACCCCCCTCTCCCCCCCCTCCCATTTCCTCTCCCACTCCACTTCCGGTCCCTCTCCATATCCACTCCCCATCCACTTCCGCTCCCCCCCCTCCACCCCCCCCTTCCACTTCCGCCCGCGCACTTGTCCTCCCATTCCACCCACCCCCCCTTTCCATTTCCGCTTCCGGTGTGTCCCCCCCTGTCCCCGCCGCCCGGGGTGGCCCCGGGGGGTTCCGGTCATGCGGTCATGGCCCCTCCCCCCTCCCCCTCCCCCCCCCCCCGCCGCCCCTCCCCCCCCCGCCCCTCCCCCCCCCCTCTCGGC
>NW_028116049.1:0-39550 GCF_964273445.1 Streptopelia decaocto
AATTCCAGTTGAAATTTTTCAAAGTCCCTGAAAAATTTTCCAATTTTTGTCCAATTCTTCCCATTCCCATTGAAACTTTTCAAATCCCTCTCAAAATTGTTGAAATTCTGTTGAAGCTTTAAAATTCTCTCTAGAATTTTCAAAAATCCATGTCCACATGTTTACAATTTCACGTCAAAAAATGGCTAAAATTCCAGTTGAAATTTTTTCAAAGTCCCTTAAAATTTTCCAATTTTTGTCCCAATTCTTCCCATTCCATTGAAACTTTTCAAATCCCTCTCAAAATTGTTGAAATTCTCTTGAAGCTTTTAAAATTCTCCCTAGAATTTTCAAAATCCATGTCCACATGTTTACAATTTCACGTCAAAAAATGGCTAAAATTCCAGTTGCAATTTTTTCAAAGTCCCTTAAAATTTTCCAATTTTTGTCCCAATTCTTCCCATTCCCATTGAAACTTTTCAAATCCCTCTCAAAATTGTGGAAATTCTCTTGAAGCTTTTAAATTCTCTCTAGAATTTTCAAAAATCCATGTCCACATGTTTACAATTTCACGTCAAAAAATGTCAAAAATTCCAGTTGAAATTTTTTCAAAGTCCCTTAAAAATTTTCCAATTTTTGTCCCAATTCTTCCCATTCCCATTGAAACTTTTCAAATCCCTCTCAAAATTGTTGAAATTCTGTTGAAGCTTTTAAAATTCTCTCTAGAATTTTCAAAATCCATGTCCACATGTTTACAATTTCACGTCAAAAAATGGCTAAAATTCCAGTTGAAATTTTTTCAAAGTCCCTGAAAATTTTCCAATTTTTCTCCCAATTCTTCCCATTCCCATTGAAACTTTTCAAATCCCTCTCAAAAATTGTTGAAATTCTGTTGAAGCTTTTAAAATTCTCTCTAGAATTTTCAAAATCCATGTCCACATGTTTACAATTTCACGTCAAAAAATGGCTAAAATTCCAGTTGAAAATTTTTCAAAGTCCCTTAAAAATTTTCCAATTTTTGTCCCAATTCTTCCCATTCCCATTGAAACTTTTCAAATCCCTCTCCAAATTGTTGAAATTCTGTTGAAGCTTTTAAAATTCTCTCTAGAATTTTCAAAATCCATGGCCACATGTTTACAATTTCACGCCAAAAAATGGCTAAAATTCCAGTTGAAATTTTTTCAAAGTCCCTTAAAAATTTTCCAATTTTTGTCCCAATTCTTCTCATTCCCATTGAAACTTTTCCAAATCCCTCTCAAAATTGTTGAAATTCTGTTGAAGCTTTTAAAATTCTCTCTAGAATTTTCAAAATCCATGTCCACATGTTTACAATTTCACGTCAAAAAATGGCTAAAATTCCAGTTGAAATTTTTTCAAAGTCCTGAAAAATTTTCCAATTTTTGTCCAATTCTTCCATTCCATTGAAACTTTTCAAATCCTCTCAAAATTGTTGAAATTCTGTTGAAGCTTTTAAAATTCTCTCTAGAATTTTCAAAATCCATGTCCACATGTTTACAATTTCACGTCAAAAAATGGCTAAAATTCCAGTTGCAATTTTTTCAAAGTCCCTTAAAAATTTTCCAATTTTTGTCCCAATTCTTCCCATTCCCATTGAAACTTTTCAAATCCCTCTCAAAATTGTTGAAATTCTCTTGAAGCTTTTTAAAATTCTCCCTAGAATTTTCAAAATCCATGTCCACATGTTTACAATTTCACGTCAAAAAATGGCTAAAATTCCAGTTGCAATTTTTTCAAAGTCCCTTAAAAATTTTCCAATTTTTGTCCCAATTCTTCCCATTCCCATTGAAACTTTCAAATCCCTCTCAAAATTGTGGAAATTCTCTTGAAGCTTTAAAATTCTCTCTAGAATTTTCAAAATCCATGTCCACATGTTTACAATTTCACGTCAAAAAATGTCAAAAATTCCAGTTGAAATTTTTTCAAAGTCCCTTAAAAATTTTCCAATTTTTGTCCCAATTCTTCCCATTCCCATTGAAACTTTTCAAATCCCTCTCAAAATTGTTGAAATTCTGTTGAAGCTTTTAAAATTCTCTCTAGAATTTTCAAAATCCATGTCCACATGTTACAATTTCACGTCAAAAAATGGCTAAAATTCCAGTTGAAATTTTTTCAAAGTCCCTGAAAATTTTTCCAATTTTTCTCCCAATTCTTCCCATTCCCATTGAAACTTTTCAAATCCCTCTCAAAATTGTTGAAATTCTGTTGAAGCTTTTAAAATTCTCTCTAGAATTTTCAAAATCCATGTCCACATGTTTACAATTTCACGTCAAAAAATGGCTAAAATTCCAGTTGAAATTTTTCAAAGTCCCTTCAAAATTTTCCAATTTTTGCCCCAATTCTTCCCATTCCCATTGGAAACTTTTCAAATCCCTCTCAAAATTGTTGAAATTCTCTTGAAGCTTTTAAAATTCTCCCTAGAATTTTCAAAATCCATGTCCACATGTTTACAATTTCACGTCAAAAAATGGCTAAAATTCCAGTTGAAATTTTTCAAAGTCCTTAAAAATTTTCCAATTTTTGTCCCAATTCTTCCCATTCCCATTGAAACTTTTCAAATCCCCTCTCAAAATTGTTGAAATTCTGTTGAAGCTTTTAAAATTCTCTCTAGAATTTTCAAAATCCATGGCCACATGTTTACAATTTCACATAAAAAAAGGCTAAAATTCCAGTTGAAATTTTTTCAAAGTCCCTTAAAAATTTTCCAATTTTTGTCCCAATTCTTCCCATTCCCATTGAAACTTTTCAAATCCCTCTCAAAATTGTTGAAATTCTCTTGAAGCTTTTAAAATTCTCTCTAGAATTTTCAAAATCCATGGCCACATGTTTACAATTTCACGTCAAAAAAATGGCTAAAATTCCAGTTGAAATTTTTCAAAGTCCCTGAAAATTTTCCAATTTTTGTCCCAATTCTTCCCATTCCCATTGAAACTTTTCAAATCCCTCTCAAAATTGTTGAAATTCTCTTGAAGCTTTTTAAAATTCTCTCTAGAATTTTCAAAATCCATGTCCACATGTTTACAATTTCACGTCAAAAAATGGCTAAAATTCCAGTTGAAATTTTTCAAAGTCCCTTAAAAATTTTCCAATTTTTGTCCCAATTCTTCCCATTCCCATTGAAACTTTTCAAATCCCTCTCAAAATTGTTGAAATTCTGTTGAAGCTTTAAAATTCTCTCTAGAATTTTCAAAATCCATGGCCACATGTTTACAATTTCACGTCAAAAAATTGGAAAATTCCAGTTGCAATTTTTTCAAAGTCCCTTAAAAATTTTCCAATTTTTGTCCCAATTCTTCCCATTCCCATTGAAACTTTTCAAATCCCTCTCCAAAATTGTTGAAATTCTCTTGAAGCTTTTAAAATTCTCTCTAGAATTTTCAAAATCCATGGCCACATGTTTACAATTTCACGTCAAAAAATTGGAAAATTCCAGTTGAAATTTTTTCAAAGTCCCTTAAAAATTTTCCAATTTTTGTACCAATTCTTCCCATTCCCATTGAAACTTTTCAAATCCCTCTCAAAATTGCTAAAATTCTGTGAAGCTTTTAAAATTCTCTCTAGAATTTTCAAAATCCATGTCCACATGTTTACAATTTCACGTCAAAAAATGGCTAAAATTCCAGTTGAAATTTTTTCAAAGTCCCTTCAAAATTTTCCAATTTTTGCCCCAATTCTTCCCATTCCCATTGAAACTTTTCAAATCCCTCTCAAAATTGTTGAAATTCTCTTGAAGCTTTTAAAATTCTCCCTAGAATTTTCAAAATCCATGTCCACATGTTTACAATTTCACGTCAAAAAATGGCTAAAATTCCAGTTGAAATTTTTTCAAAGTCCCTTAAAAATTTTCCAATTTTTGTCCCAATTCTTCCCATTCCCATTGAAACTTTCAAATCCCTCTCAAAATTGTTGAAATTCTGTTGAAGCTTTTAAAATTCTCTCTAGAATTTTCAAAATCCATGGCCACATGTTTACAATTTCACATAAAAAAGGGCTAAAATTCCAGTTGAAATTTTTTCAAAGTCCCTTAAAAATTTTCCAATTTTTGTCCCAATTCTTCCCATTCCCATTGAAACTTTTCAAATCCCTCTCAAAATTGTTGAAATTCTCTTGAAGCTTTTAAAATTCTCTCTAGAATTTTCAAAATCCATGGCCACATGTTTACAATTTCACGTCAAAAAATGGCTAAAATTCCAGTTGAAATTTTTTCAAAGTCCCTGAAAAATTTTCCAATTTTTGTCCCAATTCTTCCCATTCCCATTGAAACTTTTCAAATCCCTCTCAAAAATTGTGGAAATTCTGTTGAAGCTTTTAAAATTCTCTCTAGAATTTTCAAAATCCACTTCAACATGTTTACAATTTCACGTCAAAAAACGGCTAAATTCCAGTTGAAATTTTTTCAAAGTCCCTTAAAAATTTTCCAATTTTTGTCCCAATTCTTCCCATTCCCATTGAAACTTTTCAAATCCCTCTCCAAATTGTTGAAATTCTGTTGAAGCTTTTAAAATTCTCTCTAGAATTTTCAAAATCCATGGCCACATGTTTACAATTTCACGCCAAAAATGGCTAAAATTCCAGTTGAAATTTTTTTCAAAGTCCCTTAAAAATTTTCCAATTTTTGTCCCAATTCTTCTCATTCCCTTTGAAACTTTTCAAATCCCTCTCAAAATTGTTGAAATTCTGTTGAAGCTTTTAAAATTCTCTCTAGAATTTTCAAAATCCATGTCCACATGTTTACAATTTCACGTCAAAAAATGGCTAAAATTCCAGTTGAAATTTTTTCAAAGTCCCTGAAAAATTTTCCAATTTTTGTCCCAATTCTTCCCATTCCCATTGAAACTTTTCAAATCCCTCTCAAAATTGTTGAAATTCTGTTGAAGCTTTTAAAATTCTCTCTAGAATTTTCAAAATCCATGTCCACATGTTTACAATTTCACGTCAAAAAATGGCTAAAATTCCAGTTGAAATTTTTTCAAAGTCCCTTAAAAATTTTCCAATTTTTGTCCCAATTCTTCCCATTCCCATTGAAACTTTTCAAATCCCTCTCAAAATTGTTGAAATTCTCTTGAAGCTTTTAAAATTCTCCCTAGAATTTTCAAAATCCATGTCCACATGTTTACAATTTCACGTCAAAAAATGGCTAAAATTCCAGTTGCAATTTTTTCAAAGTCCTTAAAAATTTTCCAATTTTTGTCCCCATTCTCCCATTCCCATTGAAACTTTTCAAATCCCTCTCAAAATTGTGGAAATTCTCTTGAAGCTTTTAAAATTCTCTCTAGAATTTTCAAAAATCCATGTCCACATGTTTACAATTTCACGTCAAAAAATGTCAAAAATTCCAGTTGAAATTTTTTCAAAGTCCCTTAAAAATTTTCCAATTTTTGTCCCAATTCTTCCCATTCCCATTGAAACTTTTCAAATCCCTCTCAAAATTGTTGAAATTCTGTTGAAGCTTTTAAAATTCTCTCTAGAATTTTCAAAATCCATGTCCACATGTTTACAATTTCACGTCAAAAAATGGCTAAAATTCCAGTTGAAATTTTTTCAAAGTCCCTGAAAATTTTTCCAATTTTTCTCCCAATTCTTCCCATTCCCATTGAAACTTTTCAAATCCCTCTCAAAATTGTTGAAATTCTGTTGAAGCTTTTAAAATTCTCTCTAGAATTTTCAAAATCCATGTCCACATGTTTACAATTTCACGTCAAAAAATGGCTAAAATTCCAGTTGAAATTTTTTCAAAGTCCCTTAAAAATTTTCCAATTTTTGTCCCAATTCTTCCCATTCCCATTGAAACTTTTCAAATCCCTCTCCAAATTGTTGAAATTCTGTTGAAGCTTTTAAAATTCTCTCTAGAATTTTCAAAATCCATGGCCACATGTTTACAATTTCACGCCAAAAAATGGCTAAAATTCCAGTTGAAAATTTTTTCAAAGTCCCTTAAAAATTTTCCAATTTTTGTCCCAATTCTTCTCATTCCCATTGAAACTTTTCAAATCCCTCTCAAAATTGTTGAAATTCTGTTGAAGCTTTTAAAATTCTCTCTAGAATTTTCAAAATCCATGTCCACATGTTTACAATTTCACGTCAAAAAATGGCTAAAATTCCAGTTGAAATTTTTTCAAAGTCCCTGAAAAATTTTCCAATTTTTGTCCCAATTCTTCCCATTCCCATTGAAACTTTTCAAATCCCTCTCAAAATTGTTGAAATTCTGTTGAAGCTTTTAAAATTCTCTCTAGAATTTTCAAAATCCATGTCCACATGTTTACAATTTCACGTCAAAAAATGGCTAAAATTCCAGTTGCAATTTTTCAAAGTCCCTTAAAATTTTCCAATTTTTGTCCCAATTCTTCCCATTCCCATTGAAACTTTTCAAATCCCTCTCAAAATTGTTGAAATTCTCTTGAAGCTTTTAAAATTCTCCCTAGAATTTTCAAAATCCATGTCCACATGTTTACAATTTCACGTCAAAAAATGGCTAAAATTCCAGTTGCAATTTTTTCAAAGTCCCTTAAAAATTTTCCAATTTTGTCCCAATTCTTCCCATTCCCATTGAAACTTTTCAAATCCCTCTCAAAATTGTGGAAATTCTCTTGAAGCTTTTAAAATTCTCTCTAGAATTTTCAAAATCCATGTCCACATGTTTACAATTTCACGTCAAAAAATGTCAAAAATTCCAGTTGAAATTTTTTCAAAGTCCCTTAAAAATTTTCCAATTTTTGTCCCAATTCTTCCCATTCCCATTGAAACTTTTCAAATCCCTCTCAAAATTGTTGAAATTCTGTTGAAGCTTTTAAAATTCTCTCTAGAATTTTCAAAATCCATGTCCACATGTTTACAATTTCACGTCAAAAAATGGCTAAAATTCCAGTTGAAATTTTTTCAAAGTCCCTGAAAATTTTTCCAATTTTTCTCCAATTCTTCCCATTCCCATTGAAACTTTTCAAATCCCTCTCAAAATTGTTGAAATTCTGTTGAAGCTTTTAAAATTCTCTCTAGAATTTTCAAAATCCATGTCCACATGTTTACAATTTCACGTCAAAAATGGCTAAAATTCCAGTTGAAATTTTTTCAAAGTCCCTTAAAAATTTTCCAATTTTTGTCCCAATTCTTCCCATTCCCATTGAAACTTTTCAAATCCCTCTCAAAATTGTTGAAATTCTCTTGAAGCTTTTAAAATTCTCTCTAGAATTTTCAAAATCCATGGCCACATGTTTACAATTTCACGTCAAAAAATGGCTAAAATTCCAGTTGAAATTTTTTCAAAGTCCCTTAAAAATTTTCCAATTTTTGTCCCAATTCTTCCCATTCCCATTGAAACTTTTCAAATCCCTCTCAAAATTGTGGAAATTCTCTTGAAGCTTTTAAAATTCTCTCTAAATTTTCAAAATCCATGTCCACATGTTTACAATTTCACGTCAAAAAACGGCTAAAATTCCAGTTGAAATTTTTTCAAAGTCCTTAAAAATTTTCCAATTTTTGTCCCAATTCTTTCCATTCCCATTGAAACTTTTCAAATCCCTCTCCAAATTGTTGAAATTCTGTTGAAGCTTTTAAAATTCTCTCTAGAATTTTCAAAATCCATGGCCACATGTTTACAATTTCACGCCAAAAATGGCTAAAATTCCAGTTGAAATTTTTTCAAAGTCCCTGAAAAACTTTCCAATTTTTGTCCCAATTCTTCCCATTCCCATTGAAACTTTTCAAATCCCTCTCAAAATTGTTGAAATTCTGTTGAAGCTTTTAAAATTCTCTCTAGAATTTTCAAAATCCATGTCCACATGTTTACAATTTCACGTCAAAAAATGGCTAAAATTCCAGTTGCAATTTTTTCAAAGTCCCTTAAAAATTTTCCAATTTTTGTCCCAATTCTTCCCATTCCCATTGAAACTTTCAAATCCCTCTCAAAATTGTTGAAATTCTGTTGAAGCTTTTAAAATTCTCCCTAGAATTTTCAAAATCCATGTCCACATGTTTACAATTTCACGTCAAAAAATGGCTAAAATTCCAGTTGCAATTTTTTCAAAGTCCCTTAAAAATTTTTCCAATTTTTGTCCCAATTCTTCCCATTCCCATTGAAACTTTTCAAATCCCTCTCAAAATTGTTGAAATTCTCTTGAAGCTTTTAAAATTCTCTCTAGAATTTTCAAAATCCATGGCCACATGTTTACAATTTCACGTCAAAAAAATGGCTAAAATTCCAGTTGAAATTTTTTCAAAGTCCCTTAAAAATTTTCCAATTTTTGTCCCAATTCTTCCCATTCCCATTGAAACTTTTCAAATCCCTCTCAAAATTGTGGAAATTCTCTTGAAGCTTTTAAAATTCTCTCTAGAATTTTCAAAATCCATGGCCACATGTTTACAATTTCACATAAAAAAAGGCTAAAATTCCAGTTGAAATTTTTTCAAAGTCCCTTAAAAATTTTCCAATTTTTGTCCCAATTCTTCCCATTCCCATTGAAACTTTTCAAATCCCTCTCAAAATTGTTGAAATTCTCTTGAAGCTTTTAAAATTCTCTCTAGAATTTTCAAAATCCATGGCCACATGTTTACAATTTCACGTCAAAAAATGGCTAAAATTCCAGTTGAAATTTTTCAAAGTCCCTTAAAATTTTTCCAATTTTTGTCCCAATTCTTCCCATTCCCATTGAAACTTTTCAAATCCCTCTCAAAATTGTGGAAATTCTCTTGAAGCTTTTAAAATTCTCTCTAGAATTTTCAAAATCCATGTCCACATGTTTACAATTTCACGTCAAAAAATGGCTAAAATTCCAGTTGAAATTTTTCAAAGTCCCTTAAAAATTTTCCAATTTTTGTCCCAATTCTTCCCATTCCCATTGAAACTTTTCAAATCCCTCTCAAAATTGTTGAAATTCTCTTGAAGCTTTTAAAATTCTCTCTAGAATTTTCAAAATCCATGGCCACATGTTTACAATTTCACGTCAAAAAATGGCTAAAATTCCAGTTGCAATTTTTTCAAAGTCCTTAAAAATTTTCCAATTTTTGTCCCAATTCTTCCCATTCCCATTGAAACTTTTCAAATCCCTCTCAAAATTGTGGAAATTCTCTTGAAGCTTTTAAAATTCTCTCTAGAATTTTCAAAATCCATGTCCACATGTTTACAATTTCACGTCAAAAAATGTCAAAAATTCCAGTTGAAATTTTTTCAAAGTCCCTTAAAAATTTTCCAATTTTTGTCCCAATTCTTCCCATTCCCATTGAAACTTTTCAAATCCCTCTCAAAATTGTTGAAATTCTGTTGAAGCTTTTAAAATTCTCTCTAGAATTTTCAAAATCCATGTCCACATGTTTACAATTTCACGTCAAAAAATGGCTAAAATTCCAGTTGAAATTTTTTCAAAGTCCCTGAAAATTTTTCCAATTTTTCTCCCAATTCTTCCCATTCCCATTGAAACTTTTCAAATCCCTCTCAAAATTGTTGAAATTCTCTTGAAGCTTTTAAAATTCTCTCTAGAATTTTCAAAATCCATGTCCACATGTTTACAATTTCACGTCAAAAAATGGCTAAAATTCCAGTTGAATTTTTTCAAAGTCCCTTAAAAATTTTCCAATTTTTGTCCCAATTCTTCCCATTCCCATTGAAACTTTTCAAATCCCTCTCAAAATTGTTGAATTCTCTTGAAGCTTTTAAAATTCTCTCTAGAATTTTCAAAATCCATGGCCACATGTTTACAATTTCACGTCAAAAAATGGCTAAAATTCCAGTTGAAATTTTGTCAAAGTCCCTTCAAAATTTTCCAATTTTTGTCCCAATTCTTCCCATTCCCATTGAAACTTTTCAAATCCCTCTCAAAATTGTGGAAATTCTGTTGAAGCTTTTAAAATTCTCTCTAAAATTTTCAAAATCCATGTCCACATGTTTACAATTTCACGTCAAAAAACGGCTAAAATTCCAGTTGAAATTTTTTCAAAGTCCCTTAAAAATTTTCCAATTTTTGTCCCAATTCTTCCCATTCCCATTGAAACTTTTCAAATCCCTCTCCAAATTGTTGAAATTCTGTTGAAGCTTTTAAAATTCTCTCTAGAATTTTCAAAATCCATGGCCACATGTTTACAATTTCACGCCAAAAAATGGCTAAAATTCCAGTTGAAATTTTTCAAAGTCCCTGAAAAATTTTCCAATTTTTGTCCCAATTCTTCCCATTCCCATTGAAACTTTTCAAATCCCTCTCAAAATTGTTGAAATTCTGTTGAAGCTTTTAAAATTCTCTCTAGAATTTTCAAAATCCATGTCCACATGTTTACAATTTCACGTCAAAAAATGGCTAAAATTCCAGTTGCAATTTTTTCAAAGTCCTTAAAAATTTTCCAATTTTTGTCCCAATTCTTCCCATTCCCATTGAAACTTTTCAAATCCCTCTCAAAATTGTTGAAATTCTGTTGAAGCTTTTAAAATTCTCCCTAGAATTTTCAAAATCCATGTCCACATGTTTACAATTTCACGTCAAAAAATGGCTAAAATTCCAGTTGAAATTTTTTCAAAGTCCCTTAAAAATTTTCCAATTTCTGTACCAATTCTTCCCATTCCCATTGAAACTTTCAAATCCCTCTCAAAATTGTGGAAATTCTCTTGAAGCTTTTAAAATTCTCTCTAGAATTTTCAAAATCCATGTCCACATGTTTACAATTTCACGTCAAAAAATGGCTAAAATTCCAGTTGAAATTTTTTCAAAGTCCCTTAAAAATTTTCCAATTTTTGTCCCAATTCTTCCCATTCCCATTGAAACTTTTCAAATCCCTCTCCAAATTGTTGAAATTCTGTTGAAGCTTTTAAAATTCTCTCTAGAATTTTCAAAATCCATGTCCACATGTTTACAATTTCACGTCAAAAAATTGGAAAATTCCAGTTGCAATTTTTCAAAGTCCCTTAAAAATTTTCCAATTTTTGTCCCCAATTCTTCCCATTCCCATTGAAACTTTTCAAATCCCTCTCCAAATTGTTGAAATTCTCTTGAAGCTTTTAAAATTCTCTCTAGAATTTTCAAAATCCATGTCCACATGTTTACAATTTCACGTCAAAAAATTGGAAAATTCCAGTTGAAATTTTTTCAAAGTCCTTAAAAATTTTCCAATTTTTGTACCAATTCTTCCCATTCCCATTGAAACTTTTCAAATCCCTCTCAAAATTGCTAAAATTCTGTTGAAGCTTTTAAAATTCTCTCTAGAATTTTCAAAATCCATGTCCACATGTTTACAATTTCACGTCAAAAAATGGCTAAAATTCCAGTTGAAATTTTTCAAAGTCCCTTCAAAATTTTCCAATTTTTGCCCCAATTCTTCCCATTCCCATTGAAACTTTTCAAATCCCTCTCAAAATTGTTGAAATTCTCTTGAAGCTTTTAAAATTCTCCCTAGAATTTTCAAAATCCATGTCCACATGTTTACAATTTCACGTCAAAAAATGGCTAAAATTCCAGTTGAAATTTTGTCAAAGTCCTTCAAATTTTCCAATTTTTGTCCCAATTCTTCCCATTCCCATTGAAACTTTTCAAATCCCTCTCAAAATTGTTGAAATTCTGTTGAAGCTTTTAAAATTCTCTCTAGAATTTTCAAAATCCATGGCCACATGTTTACAATTTCACATAAAAAAAGGCTAAAATTCCAGTTGAAATTTTTTCAAAGTCCCTTAAAAATTTTCCAATTTTTGCCCCAATTCTTCCCATTCCCATTGAAACTTTTCAAATCCCTCTCAAAATTGTTGAAATTCTGTTGAAGCTTTTAAAATTCTCTCTAGAATTTTCAAAATCCATGTCCACATGTTTACAATTTCACGTCAAAAAATGGCTAAAATTCCAGTTGCAATTTTTTCAAAGTCCCTTAAAAATTTTCCAATTTTTGTCCCAATTCTTCCCATTCCCATTGAAACTTTTCAAATCCCTCTCAAAATTGTTGAAATTCTGTTGAAGCTTTTAAAATTCTCTCTAGAATTTTCAAAATCCACTTCAACATGTTTACAATTTCACGTCAAAAAATGGCTAAAATTCCAGTTGAAATTTTTTCAAAGTCCTTAAAAATTTTCCAATTTTTGTCCCAATTCTTCCCATTCCCATTGAAACTTTTCAAATCCCTCTCCAAATAGTTGAAATTCTGTTGAAGCTTTTAAAATTCTCTCTAGAATTTTCAAATCCATGGCCACATGTTTACAATTCACGTCAAAATTGCTAAAATTCCAGTTGAAATTTTTCAAAGTCCTTAAAAATTTTCCAATTTTTGTCCCAATTCTTCCCATTCCCATTGAAACTTTTCAAATCCCTCTCAAAATTGTTGAAATTCTGTTGAAGCTTTTAAAATTCTCTCTAGAATTTTCAAAATCCATGTCCACATGTTTACAATTTCACGTCAAAAAATGGCTAAAATTCCAGTTGCAATTTTTTCAAAGTCCCTTAAAAATTTTCCAATTTTTGTCCAATTCTTCCCATTCCCATTGAAACTTTTCAAATCCCTCTCAAAATTGTTGAAATTCTCTTGAAGCTTTTAAAATTCTCTCTAGAATTTTCAAATCCACTTCATCATGTTTACAATTTCACGTCAAAAAATGGCTAAAATTCCAGTTGAAATTTTTTCAAAGTCCCTTAAAAATTTTCCAATTTTTGTCCCAATTCTTCCCATTCCCATTGAAACTTTTCCAAATCCCTCTCAAAATTGTTGAAATTCTCTTGAAGCTTTTAAAATTCTCTCTAGAATTTTCAAAATCCATGTCCACATGTTTACAATTTCACGTCAAAAAATTGGAAAATTCCAGTTGAAATTTTTTCAAAGTCCCTTAAAAATTTTCCAATTTTTGTCCCAATTCTTCCATTCCCATTGAAACTTTTCAAATCCCTCTCAAAATTGTTGAAATTCTCTTGAAGCTTTTAAAATTCTCTCTAGAATTTTCAAAATCCATGTCCACATGTTTACAATTTCACGTCAAAAAATTGGAAAATTCCAGTTGAAATTTTTTCAAAGTCCCTTAAAAATTTTCCAATTTTTGTCCCAATTCTTCCCATTCCCATTGAAACTTTTCAAATCCCTCTCAAAATTGCTAAAATTCTGTTGAAGCTTTTAAAATTCTCTCTAGAATTTTCAAAATCCATGTCCACATGTTTACAATTTCACGTCAAAAAATGGCTAAAATTCCAGTTGCAATTTTTTCAAAGTCCCTTAAAAATTTTCCAATTTTTGTCCCAATTCTTCCCATTCCCATTGAAACTTTTCAAATCCCTCTCAAAATTGTTGAAATTCTGTTGAAGCTTTTAAAATTCTCCCTAGAATTTTCAAAATCCATGTCCACATGTTTACAATTTCACGTCAAAAAATGGCTAAAATTCCAGTTGCAATTTTTTCAAAGTCCCTTAAAATTTTTCCAATTTTTGTCCCAATTCTTCCCATTCCCATTGAAACTTTTCAAATCCCTCTCAAAATTGTGGAAATTCTCTTGAAGCTTTTAAAATTCTCTCTAGAATTTTCAAAATCCATGTCCACATGTTTACAATTTCACGTCAAAAAATGGCTAAAATTCCAGTTGAAATTTTTTCAAAGTCCCTTCAAAATTTTCCAATTTTTGTCCCAATTCTTCCCATTCCCATTGAAACTTTTCAAATCCCTCTCAAAATTGTTGAAATTCTCTTGAAGCTTTTAAAATTCTCTCTAGAATTTTCAAAATCCATGCCCACATGTTTACAATTTCACGCCAAAAAATGGCTAAAATTCCAGTTGAAATTTTTTCAAAGTCCCTTAAAAATTTTCCAATTTTTGTCCCAATTCTTCCCATTCCCATTGAAACTTTTCAAATCCCTCTCAAAATTGTTGAAATTCTCTTGAAGCTTTTAAAATTCTCTCTAGAATTTTCAAAATCCACGTCCACATGTTTACAATTTCACGTCAAAAAATGGCTAAAATTCCAGTTGAAATTTTTTCAAAGTCCCTTAAAAATTTTCCAATTTTTGTCCCAATTCTTCCCATTCCCATTGAAACTTTTCAAATCCCTCTCAAAATTGTTGAAATTCTATTGAAGCTTTTAAAATTCTCTCTAGAATTTTCAAAATCCATGTCCACATGTTTACAATTTCACGTCAAAAAATGGCTAAAATTCCAGTTGAAATTTTTTCAAAGTCCCTTAAAAATTTTCCAATTTTTGCCCCAATTCTTCCCATTCCCATTGAAACTTTTCAAATCCCTCTCAAAATTGTTGAAATTCTGTTGAAGCTTTTAAAATTCTCCCTAGAATTTTCAAAATCCATGTCCACATGTTTACAATTTCATGTCAAAAAATGGCTAAAATTCCAGTTGAAATTTTTTCAAAGTCCCTGAAAAATTTTCCAATTTTTGTCCCAATTCTTCCCATTCCCATTGAAACTTTTCAAATCTCTCTCAAAATTGTTGAAATTCTGTTGAAGCTTTTAAAATTCTCTCTAGAATTTTCAAAATCCATGGCCACATGTTTACAATTTCACGTCAAAAAATGGCTAAAATTCCAGTTGAAATTTTTTCAAAGTCCCTTAAAAATTTTCCAATTTCTGTACCAATTCTTCCCATTCCCATTGAAACTTTTCAAATCCCTCTCAAAATTGTTGAAATTCTCTTGAAGCTTTTAAAATTCTCTCTAGAATTTTCAAAATCCATGTCCACATGTTTACATTTTCACGTCAAAAAATGGCTAAAATTCCAGTTGAAATTTTTTCAAAGTCCCTTAAAAATTTTCCAATTTTTGTCCCAATTCTTCCCATTCCCATTGAAACTTTTCAAATCCCTCTCAAAATTGTTGAAATTCTCTTGAAGCTTTTAAAATTCTCTCTAGAATTTTCAAAATCCATGGCCACATGTTTACAATTTCACGTCAAAAAATTGGAAAATTCCAGTTGAAATTTTTTCAAAGTCCCTTAAAAATTTTCCAATTTTTGTCCCAATTCTTCCCATTCCCATTGAAACTTTTCAAATCCCTCTCCAAATTGTTGAAATTCTGTTGAAGCTTTTAAAATTCTCTCTAGAATTTTCAAAATCCATGTCCACATGTTTACAATTTCACGTCAAAAAATGGCTAAAATTCCAGTTGAAATTTTTTCAAAGTCCCTTAAAAATTTTCCAATTTTTGTCCCAATTCTTCCCATTCCCATTGAAACTTTTCAAATCCCTCTCAAAATTGTTGAAATTCTCTTGAAGCTTTTAAAATTCTCTCTAGAATTTTCAAAATCCATGTCCACATGTTTACAATTTCACATAAAAAAAGGCTAAAATTCCAGTTGAAATTTTTTCAAAGTCCCTTAAAAATTTTCCAATTTTTGTCCCAATTCTTCCCATTCCCATTGAAACTTTTCAAATCCCTCTCAAAATTGTGGAAATTCTCTTGAAGCTTTTAAAATTCTCTCTAGAATTTTCAAAATCCATGGCCACATGTTTACAATTTCACGTCAAAAAATGGCTAAAATTCCAGTTGAAATTTTGTCAAAGTCCCTGAAAAATTTTCCAATTTTTGTCCCAATTCTTCCCATTCCCATTGAAACTTTTCAAATCCCTCTCAAAATTGTTGAAATTCTGTTGAAGCTTTTAAAATTCTCTCTAGAATTTTCAAAATCCATGTCCACATGTTTACAATTTCACGCCAAAAAATGGCTAAAATTCCAGTTGAAATTTTTTCAAAGTCCCTTAAAAATTTTCCAATTTTTGTCCCAATTCTTCCCATTCCCATTGAAACTTTTCAAATCCCTCTCAAAATTGTTGAAATTCTGTTGAAGCTTTTAAAATTCTCTCTAGAATTTTCAAAATCCATGTCCACATGTTTACAATTTCACGTCAAAAAATGGCTAAAATTCCAGTTGAAATTTTTTCAAAGTCCCTTAAAAATTTTCCAATTTTTGTCCCAATTCTTCCCATTGCCATTGAAACTTTTCAAATCCCTCTCAAAATTGTTGAAATTCTGTTGAAGCTTTTAAAATTCTCTCTAGAATTTTCAAAATCCACTTCATCATGTTTACAATTTCACGTCAAAAAATGGCTAAAATTCCAGTTGAAATTTTTTCAAAGTCCCTTAAAAATTTTCCAATTTTTGTCCCAATTCTTCCCATTCCCATTGAAACTTTTCAAATCCCTCTCAAAATTGTTGAAATTCTCTTGAAGCTTTTAAAATTCTCTCTAGAATTTTCAAAATCCATGTCCACATGTTTACAATTTCACGTCAAAAAATGGCTAAAATTCCAGTTGAAATTTTTTCAAAGTCCCTTAAAAATTTTCCAATTTTTGTCCCAATTCTTCCCATTCCCATTGAAACTTTTCAAATCCCTCTCAAAATTGTTGAAATTCTCTTGAAGCTTTTAAAATTCTCTCTAGAATTTTCAAAATCCATGTCCACATGTTTACAATTTCACGTCAAAAAATTGGAAAATTCCAGTTGAAATTTTTTCAAAGTCCCTTAAAAATTTTCCAATTTTTGTCCCAATTCTTCCCATTCCCATTGAAACTTTTCAAATCCCTCTCCAAATTGTTGAAATTCTGTTGAAGCTTTTAAAATTCTCTCTAGAATTTTCAAAATCCATGTCCACATGTTTACAATTTCACGTCAAAAAATGGCTAAAATTCCAGTTGAAATTTTTTCAAAGTCCCTGAAAAATTTTCCAATTTTTGTCCCAATTCTTCCCATTCCCATTGAAACTTTTCAAATCCCTCTCAAAATTGTTGAAATTCTGTTGAAGCTTTTAAAATTCTCTCTAGAATTTTCAAAATCCACTTCATCATGTTTACAATTTCACGTCAAAAAATGGCTAAAATTCCAGTTGAAATTTTTTCAAAGTCCCTTAAAAATTTTCCAATTTTTGTCCCAATTCTTCCCATTCCCATTGAAACTTTTCAAATCCCTCTCAAAATTGTTGAAATTCTCTTGAAGCTTTTAAAATTCTCTCTAGAATTTTCAAAATCCATGTCCACATGTTTACAATTTCACATCAAAAAATGGCTAAAATTCCAGTTGAAATTTTTTCAAAGTCCCTTAAAAATTTTCCAATTTTTGTCCCAATTCTTCCCATTCCCATTGAAACTTTTCAAATCCCTCTCAAAATTGTTGAAATTCTCTTGAAGCTTTTAAAATTCTCTCTAGAATTTTCAAAATCCATGTCCACATGTTTACAATTTCACGTCAAAAAATTGGAAAATTCCAGTTGAAATTTTTTCAAAGTCCCTTAAAAATTTTCCAATTTTTGTCCCAATTCTTCCCATTCCCATTGAAACTTTTCAAATCCCTCTCAAAATTGTTGAAATTCTGTTGAAGCTTTTAAAATTCTCTCTAGAATTTTCAAAATCCATGTCCACATGTTTACAATTTCACGTCAAAAAATGGCTAAAATTCCAGTTGAAATTTTTTCAAAGTCCCTGAAAAATTTTCCAATTTTTGTCCCAATTCTTCCCATTCCCATTGAAACTTTTCAAATCCCTCTCAAAATTTTTGAAATTCTGTTGAAGCTTTTAAAATTCTCTCTAGAATTTTCAAAATCCATGTCCACATGTTTACAATTTCACATAAAAAAAGGCTAAAATTCCAGTTGAAATTTTTTCAAAGTCCCTTAAAAATTTTCCAATTTTTGTCCCAATTCTTCCCATTCCCATTGAAACTTTTCAAATCCCTCTCAAAATTGTTGAAATTCTCTTGAAGCTTTTAAAATTCTCTCTAGAATTTTCAAAATCCATGTCCACATGTTTACAATTTCACGTCAAAAAATGGCTAAAATTCCAGTTGAAATTTTTTCAAAGTCCCTTAAAAATTTTCCAATTTTTGTCCCAATTCTTCCCATTCCCATTGAAACTTTTCAAATCCCTCTCAAAATTGTTGAAATTCTCTTGAAGCTTTTAAAATTCTCTCTAGAATTTTCAAAATCCATGTCCACATGTTTACAATTTCACGTCAAAAAATTGGAAAATTCCAGTTGAAATTTTTTCAAAGTCCCTTAAAAATTTTCCAATTTTTGTCCCAATTCTTCCCATTCCCATTGAAACTTTTCAAATCCCTCTCCAAATTGTTGAAATTCTGTTGAAGCTTTTAAAATTCTCTCTAGAATTTTCAAAATCCATGTCCACATGTTTACAATTTCACGTCAAAAAATGGCTAAAATTCCAGTTGAAATTTTTTCAAAGTCCCTGAAAAATTTTCCAATTTTTGTCCCAATTCTTCCCATTCCCATTGAAACTTTTCAAATCCCTCTCAAAATTGTTGAAATTCTGTTGAAGCTTTTAAAATTCTCTCTAGAATTTTCAAAATCCACTTCATCATGTTTACAATTTCACGTCAAAAAATGGCTAAAATTCCAGTTGAAATTTTTTCAAAGTCCCTTAAAAATTTTCCAATTTTTGTCCCAATTCTTCCCATTCCCATTGAAACTTTTCAAATCCCTCTCAAAATTGTTGAAATTCTCTTGAAGCTTTTAAAATTCTCTCTAGAATTTTCAAAATCCATGTCCACATGTTTACAATTTCACATCAAAAAATGGCTAAAATTCCAGTTGAAATTTTTTCAAAGTCCCTTAAAAATTTTCCAATTTTTGTCCCAATTCTTCCCATTCCCATTGAAACTTTTCAAATCCCTCTCAAAATTGTTGAAATTCTGTTGAAGCTTTTAAAATTCTCTCTAGAATTTTCAAAATCCACTTCATCATGTTTACAATTTCACGTCAAAAAATGGCTAAAATTCCAGTTGAAATTTTTTCAAAGTCCCTTAAAAATTTTCCAATTTTTGTCCCAATTCTTCCCATTCCCATTGAAACTTTTCAAATCCCTCTCAAAATTGTTGAAATTCTCTTGAAGCTTTTAAAATTCTCTCTAGAATTTTCAAAATCCATGTCCACATGTTTACAATTTCACGTCAAAAAATGGCTAAAATTCCAGTTGAAATTTTTTCAAAGTCCCTTAAAAATTTTCCAATTTTTGTCCCAATTCTTCCCATTCCCATTGAAACTTTTCAAATCCCTCTCAAAATTGTTGAAATTCTCTTGAAGCTTTTAAAATTCTCTCTAGAATTTTCAAAATCCATGTCCACATGTTTACAATTTCACGTCAAAAAATTGGAAAATTCCAGTTGAAATTTTTTCAAAGTCCCTTAAAAATTTTCCAATTTTTGTCCCAATTCTTCCCATTCCCATTGAAACTTTTCAAATCCCTCTCCAAATTGTTGAAATTCTGTTGAAGCTTTTAAAATTCTCTCTAGAATTTTCAAAATCCATGTCCACATGTTTACAATTTCACGTCAAAAAATGGCTAAAATTCCAGTTGAAATTTTTTCAAAGTCCCTGAAAAATTTTCCAATTTTTGTCCCAATTCTTCCCATTCCCATTGAAACTTTTCAAATCCCTCTCAAAATTGTTGAAATTCTGTTGAAGCTTTTAAAATTCTCTCTAGAATTTTCAAAATCCACTTCATCATGTTTACAATTTCACGTCAAAAAATGGCTAAAATTCCAGTTGAAATTTTTTCAAAGTCCCTTAAAAATTTTCCAATTTTTGTCCCAATTCTTCCCATTCCCATTGAAACTTTTCAAATCCCTCTCAAAATTGTTGAAATTCTCTTGAAGCTTTTAAAATTCTCTCTAGAATTTTCAAAATCCATGTCCACATGTTTACAATTTCACATCAAAAAATGGCTAAAATTCCAGTTGAAATTTTTTCAAAGTCCCTTAAAAATTTTCCAATTTTTGTCCCAATTCTTCCCATTCCCATTGAAACTTTTCAAATCCCTCTCAAAATTGTTGAAATTCTCTTGAAGCTTTTAAAATTCTCTCTAGAATTTTCAAAATCCATGTCCACATGTTTACAATTTCACGTCAAAAAATTGGAAAATTCCAGTTGAAATTTTTTCAAAGTCCCTTAAAAATTTTCCAATTTTTGTCCCAATTCTTCCCATTCCCATTGAAACTTTTCAAATCCCTCTCAAAATTGTTGAAATTCTGTTGAAGCTTTTAAAATTCTCTCTAGAATTTTCAAAATCCATGTCCACATGTTTACAATTTCACGTCAAAAAATGGCTAAAATTCCAGTTGAAATTTTTTCAAAGTCCCTGAAAAATTTTCCAATTTTTGTCCCAATTCTTCCCATTCCCATTGAAACTTTTCAAATCCCTCTCAAAATTTTTGAAATTCTGTTGAAGCTTTTAAAATTCTCTCTAGAATTTTCAAAATCCATGTCCACATGTTTACAATTTCACATAAAAAAAGGCTAAAATTCCAGTTGAAATTTTTTCAAAGTCCCTTAAAAATTTTCCAATTTTTGTCCCAATTCTTCCCATTCCCATTGAAACTTTTCAAATCCCTCTCAAAATTGTTGAAATTCTGTTGAAGCTTTTAAAATTCTCTCTAGAATTTTCAAAATCCATGGCCACATGTTTACAATTTCACGTCAAAAAATGGCTAAAATTCCAGTTGAAATTTTTTCAAAGTCCCTGAAAAATTTTCCAATTTTTGTCCCAATTCTTCCCATTCCCATTGAAACTTTTCAAATCCCTCTCAAAATTGTTGAAATTCTGTTGAAGCTTTTAAAATTCTCTCTAGAATTTTCAAAATCCACTTCAACATGTTTACAATTTCACGTCAAAAAATGGCTAAAATTCCAGTTGCAATTTTTTCAAAGTCCCTTAAAAATTTTCCAATTTTTGTCCCAATTCTTCCCATTCCCATTGAAACTTTTCAAATCCCTCTCAAAATTGTTGAAATTCTGTTGAAGCTTTTAAAATTCTCTCTAGAATTTTCAAAATCCATGTCCACATGTTTACAATTTCACGTCAAAAAATGGCTAAAATTCCAGTTGAAATTTTTTCAAAGTCCCTTAAAAATTTTCCAATTTTTGCCCCAATTCTTCCCATTCCCATTGAAACTTTTCAAATCCCTCTCAAAATTGTTGAAATTCTGTTGAAGCTTTTAAAATTCTCCCTAGAATTTTCAAAATCCATGTCCACATGTTTACAATTTCATGTCAAAAAATGGCTAAAATTCCAGTTGAAATTTTTTCAAAGTCCCTGAAAAATTTTCCAATTCTTGTCCCAATTCTTCCCATTCCCATTGAAACTTTTCAAATCCCTCTCAAAACTGTTGAAATTCTGTTGAAGCTTTTAAAATTCTCTCTAGAATTTTCAAAATCCACTTCATCATGTTTACAATTTCACGTCAAAAAATGGCTAAAATTCCAGTTGAAATTTTTTCAAAGTCCCTTAAAAATTTTCCAATTTTTGTCCCAATTCTTCCCATTCCCATTGAAACTTTTCAAATCCCTCTCAAAATTGTTGAAATTCTCTTGAAGCTTTTAAAATTCTCTCTAGAATTTTCAAAATCCATGTCCACATGTTTACAATTTCACGTCAAAAAATTGGAAAATTCCAGTTGAAATTTTTTCAAAGTCCCTTAAAAATTTTCCAATTTTTGTCCCAATTCTTCCCATTCCCATTGAAACTTTTCAAATCCCTCTCCAAATTGTTGAAATTCTGTTGAAGCTTTTAAAATTCTCTCTAGAATTTTCAAAATCCATGTCCACATGTTTACAATTTCACGTCAAAAAATGGCTAAAATTCCAGTTGAAATTTTTTCAAAGTCCCTGAAAAATTTTCCAATTTTTGTCCCAATTCTTCCCATTCCCATTGAAACTTTTCAAATCCCTCTCAAAATTGTTGAAATTCTGTTGAAGCTTTTAAAATTCTCTCTAGAATTTTCAAAATCCACTTCATCATGTTTACAATTTCACGTCAAAAAATGGCTAAAATTCCAGTTGAAATTTTTTCAAAGTCCCTTAAAAATTTTCCAATTTTTGTCCCAATTCTTCCCATTCCCATTGAAACTTTTCAAATCCCTCTCAAAATTGTTGAAATTCTCTTGAAGCTTTTAAAATTCTCTCTAGAATTTTCAAAATCCATGTCCACATGTTTACAATTTCACATCAAAAAATGGCTAAAATTCCAGTTGAAATTTTTTCAAAGTCCCTTAAAAATTTTCCAATTTTTGTCCCAATTCTTCCCATTCCCATTGAAACTTTTCAAATCCCTCTCAAAATTGTTGAAATTCTCTTGAAGCTTTTAAAATTCTCTCTAGAATTTTCAAAATCCATGTCCACATGTTTACAATTTCACGTCAAAAAATTGGAAAATTCCAGTTGAAATTTTTTCAAAGTCCCTTAAAAATTTTCCAATTTTTGTCCCAATTCTTCCCATTCCCATTGAAACTTTTCAAATCCCTCTCAAAATTGTTGAAATTCTGTTGAAGCTTTTAAAATTCTCTCTAGAATTTTCAAAATCCATGTCCACATGTTTACAATTTCACGTCAAAAAATGGCTAAAATTCCAGTTGAAATTTTTTCAAAGTCCCTGAAAAATTTTCCAATTTTTGTCCCAATTCTTCCCATTCCCATTGAAACTTTTCAAATCCCTCTCAAAATTTTTGAAATTCTGTTGAAGCTTTTAAAATTCTCTCTAGAATTTTCAAAATCCATGTCCACATGTTTACAATTTCACATAAAAAAAGGCTAAAATTCCAGTTGAAATTTTTTCAAAGTCCCTTAAAAATTTTCCAATTTTTGTCCCAATTCTTCCCATTCCCATTGAAACTTTTCAAATCCCTCTCAAAATTGTTGAAATTCTGTTGAAGCTTTTAAAATTCTCTCTAGAATTTTCAAAATCCATGGCCACATGTTTACAATTTCACGTCAAAAAATGGCTAAAATTCCAGTTGAAATTTTTTCAAAGTCCCTGAAAAATTTTCCAATTTTTGTCCCAATTCTTCCCATTCCCATTGAAACTTTTCAAATCCCTCTCAAAATTGTTGAAATTCTGTTGAAGCTTTTAAAATTCTCTCTAGAATTTTCAAAATCCACTTCAACATGTTTACAATTTCACGTCAAAAAATGGCTAAAATTCCAGTTGCAATTTTTTCAAAGTCCCTTAAAAATTTTCCAATTTTTGTCCCAATTCTTCCCATTCCCATTGAAACTTTTCAAATCCCTCTCAAAATTGTTGAAATTCTGTTGAAGCTTTTAAAATTCTCTCTAGAATTTTCAAAATCCATGTCCACATGTTTACAATTTCACGTCAAAAAATGGCTAAAATTCCAGTTGAAATTTTTTCAAAGTCCCTTAAAAATTTTCCAATTTTTGCCCCAATTCTTCCCATTCCCATTGAAACTTTTCAAATCCCTCTCAAAATTGTTGAAATTCTGTTGAAGCTTTTAAAATTCTCCCTAGAATTTTCAAAATCCATGTCCACATGTTTACAATTTCATGTCAAAAAATGGCTAAAATTCCAGTTGAAATTTTTTCAAAGTCCCTGAAAAATTTTCCAATTCTTGTCCCAATTCTTCCCATTCCCATTGAAACTTTTCAAATCCCTCTCAAAATTGTTGAAATTCTGTTGAAGCTTTTAAAATTCTCTCTAGAATTTTCAAAATCCACTTCATCATGTTTACAATTTCACGTCAAAAAATGGCTAAAATTCCAGTTGAAATTTTTTCAAAGTCCCTTAAAAATTTTCCAATTTTTGTCCCAATTCTTCCCATTCCCATTGAAACTTTTCAAATCCCTCTCAAAATTGTTGAAATTCTCTTGAAGCTTTTAAAATTCTCTCTAGAATTTTCAAAATCCATGTCCACATGTTTACAATTTCACGTCAAAAAATGGCTAAAATTCCAGTTGAAATTTTTTCAAAGTCCCTTAAAAATTTTCCAATTTTTGTCCCAATTCTTCCCATTCCCATTGAAACTTTTCAAATCCCTCTCAAAATTGTTGAAATTCTCTTGAAGCTTTTAAAATTCTCTCTAGAATTTTCAAAATCCATGGCCACATGTTTACAATTTCACGTCAAAAAATTGGAAAATTCCAGTTGAAATTTTTTCAAAGTCCCTTAAAAATTTTCCAATTTTTGTCCCAATTCTTCCCATTCCCATTGAAACTTTTCAAATCCCTCTCAAAATTGTTGAAATTCTGTTGAAGCTTTTAAAATTCTCTCTAGAATTTTCAAAATCCATGTCCACATGTTTACAATTTCACGTCAAAAAATGGCTAAAATTCCAGTTGAAATTTTTTCAAAGTCCCTGAAAAATTTTCCAATTTTTGTCCCAATTCTTCCCATTCCCATTGAAACTTTTCAAATCCCTCTCAAAATTTTTGAAATTCTGTTGAAGCTTTTAAAATTCTCTCTAGAATTTTCAAAATCCATGTCCACATGTTTACAATTTCACATAAAAAAAGGCTAAAATTCCAGTTGAAATTTTTTCAAAGTCCCTTAAAAATTTTCCAATTTTTGTCCCAATTCTTCCCATTCCCATTGAAACTTTTCAAATCCCTCTCAAAATTGTTGAAATTCTGTTGAAGCTTTTAAAATTCTCTCTAGAATTTTCAAAATCCATGGCCACATGTTTACAATTTCACGTCAAAAAATGGCTAAAATTCCAGTTGAAATTTTTTCAAAGTCCCTGAAAAATTTTCCAATTTTTGTCCCAATTCTTCCCATTCCCATTGAAACTTTTCAAATCCCTCTCAAAATTGTTGAAATTCTGTTGAAGCTTTTAAAATTCTCTCTAGAATTTTCAAAATCCACTTCAACATGTTTACAATTTCACGTCAAAAAATGGCTAAAATTCCAGTTGCAATTTTTTCAAAGTCCCTTAAAAATTTTCCAATTTTTGTCCCAATTCTTCCCATTCCCATTGAAACTTTTCAAATCCCTCTCAAAATTGTTGAAATTCTGTTGAAGCTTTTAAAATTCTCTCTAGAATTTTCAAAATCCATGTCCACATGTTTACAATTTCACGTCAAAAAATGGCTAAAATTCCAGTTGAAATTTTTTCAAAGTCCCTTAAAAATTTTCCAATTTTTGCCCCAATTCTTCCCATTCCCATTGAAACTTTTCAAATCCCTCTCAAAATTGTTGAAATTCTGTTGAAGCTTTTAAAATTCTCCCTAGAATTTTCAAAATCCATGTCCACATGTTTACAATTTCATGTCAAAAAATGGCTAAAATTCCAGTTGAAATTTTTTCAAAGTCCCTGAAAAATTTTCCAATTCTTGTCCCAATTCTTCCCATTCCCATTGAAACTTTTCAAATCCCTCTCAAAATTGTTGAAATTCTGTTGAAGCTTTTAAAATTCTCTCTAGAATTTTCAAAATCCACTTCATCATGTTTACAATTTCACGTCAAAAAATGGCTAAAATTCCAGTTGAAATTTTTTCAAAGTCCCTTAAAAATTTTCCAATTTTTGTCCCAATTCTTCCCATTCCCATTGAAACTTTTCAAATCCCTCTCAAAATTGTTGAAATTCTCTTGAAGCTTTTAAAATTCTCTCTAGAATTTTCAAAATCCATGTCCACATGTTTACAATTTCACGTCAAAAAATGGCTAAAATTCCAGTTGAAATTTTTTCAAAGTCCCTTAAAAATTTTCCAATTTTTGTCCCAATTCTTCCCATTCCCATTGAAACTTTTCAAATCCCTCTCAAAATTGTTGAAATTCTGTTGAAGCTTTTAAAATTCTCTCTAGAATTTTCAAAATCCATGTCCACATGTTTACAATTTCACGTCAAAAAATGGCTAAAATTCCAGTTGAAAT
This sequence comes from Streptopelia decaocto, assembly GCF_964273445.1. Taxonomy (NCBI): domain Eukaryota; kingdom Metazoa; phylum Chordata; class Aves; order Columbiformes; family Columbidae; genus Streptopelia; species Streptopelia decaocto. Next base: position 25,543 of record NW_028116049.1, read on the forward strand.
TTTTTCAAAGTCCCTTAAAAATTTTCCAATTTTTGTCCCAATTCTTCCCATTCCCATTGAAACTTTTCAAATCCCTCTCAAAATTGTTGAAATTCTGTTGAAGCTTTTAAAATTCTCTCTAGAATTTTCAAAATCCATGGCCACATGTTTACAATTTCACGTCAAAAAATGGCTAAAATTCCAGTTGAAATTTTTTCAAAGTCCCTTAAAAATTTTCCAATTTTTGTCCCAATTCTTCCCATTCCCATTGAAACTTTTCAAATCCCTCTCCAAATTGTTGAAATTCTGTTGAAGCTTTTAAAATTCTCTCTAGAATTTTCAAAATCCATGTCCACATGTTTACAATTTCACGCAAAAAAATGGCTAAAATTCCAGTTGAAATTTTTTCAAAGTCCCTTAAAAATTTTCCAATTTTTGTCCCAATTCTTCCCATTCCCATTGAAACTTTTCAAATCCCTCTCAAAATTGTTGAAATTCTGTTGAAGCTTTTAAAATTCTCTCTAGAATTTTCAAAATCCATGGCCACATGTTTACAATTTCACGTCAAAAAATGGCTAAAATTCCAGTTGAAATTTTGTCAAAGTCCCTTAAAAATTTTCCAATTTTTGTCCCAATTCTTCCCATTCCCATTGAAACTTTTCAAATCCCTCTCAAAATTGTTGAAATTCTGTTGAAGCTTTTAAAATCCTCTCTAGAATTTTCAAAATCCATGTCCACATGTTTACAATTTCACGTCAAAAAATGGCTAAAATTCCAGTTGAAATTTTTTCAAAGTCCCTTAAAAATTTTCCAATTTTTGTCCCAATTCTTCCCATTCCCATTGAAACTTTTCAAATCCCTCTCAAAATTGTTGAAATTCTGTTGAAGCTTTTAAAATTCTCTCTAGAATTTTCAAAATCCATGGCCACATGTTTACAATTTCACGTCAAAAAATGGCTAAAATTCCAGTTGAAATTTTTTCAAAGTCCCTTAAAAATTTTCCAATTTTTGTCCCAATTCTTCCCATTCCCATTGAAACTTTTCAAATCCCTCTCCAAATTGTTGAAATTCTCTTGAAGCTTTTAAAATTCTCTCTAGAATTTTCAAAATCCATGTCCACATGTTTACAATTTCACGCCAAAAAATGGCTAAAATTCCAGTTGAAATTTTTTCAAAGTCCCTTAAAAATTTTCCAATTTTTGTCCCAATTCTTCCCATTCCCATTGAAACTTTTCAAATCCCTCTCAAAATTGTTGAAATTCTCTTGAAGCTTTTAAAATTCTCTCTAGAATTTTCAAAATCCATGTCCACATGTTTACAATTTCACGTCAAAAAATGGCTAAAATTCCAGTTGAAATTTTTTCAAAGTCCCTTAAAAATTTTCCAATTTTTGTCCCAATTCTTCCCATTGCCATTGAAACTTTTCAAATCCCTCTCAAAATTGTTGAAATTCTGTTGAAGCTTTTAAAATTCTCTCTAGAATTTTCAAAATCCATGTCCACATGTTTACAATTTCACGTCAAAAAATGGCTAAAATTCCAGTTGAAATTTTTTCAAAGTCCCTTAAAAATTTTCCAATTTTTGCCCCAATTCTTCCCATTCCCATTGAAACTTTTCAAATCCCTCTCAAAATTGTTGAAATTCTGTTGAAGCTTTTAAAATTCTCCCTAGAATTTTCAAAATCCATGTCCACATGTTTACAATTTCATGTCAAAAAATGGCTAAAATTCCAGTTGAAATTTTTTCAAAGTCCCTGAAAAATTTTCCAATTTTTGTCCCAATTCTTCCCATTCCCATTGAAACTTTTCAAATCCCTCTCAAAATTGTTGAAATTCTCTTGAAGCTTTTAAAATTCTCTCTAGAATTTTCAAAATCCACTTCATCATGTTTACAATTTCACGTCAAAAAATGGCTAAAATTCCAGTTGAAATTTTTTCAAAGTCCCTTAAAAATTTTCCAATTTTTGTCCCAATTCTTCCCATTCCCATTGAAACTTTTCAAATCCCTCTCAAAATTGTTGAAATTCTCTTGAAGCTTTTAAAATTCTCTCTAGAATTTTCAAAATCCATGTCCACATGTTTACAATTTCACGTCAAAAAATGGCTAAAATTCCAGTTGAAATTTTTTCAAAGTCCCTTAAAAATTTTCCAATTTTTGTCCCAATTCTTCCCATTCCCATTGAAACTTTTCAAATCCCTCTCAAAATTGTGGAAATTCTGTTGAAGCTTTTAAAATTCTCTCTAGAATTTTCAAAATCCATGTCCACATGTTTACAATTTCACGTCAAAAAATGGCTAAAATTCCAGTTGAAATTTTTTCAAAGTCCCTGAAAAATTTTCCAATTTTTGTCCCAATTCTTCCCATTCCCATTGAAACTTTTCAAATCCCTCTCAAAATTGTTGAAATTCTGTTGAAGCTTTTAAAATTCTCTCTAGAATTTTCAAAATCCATGGCCACATGTTTACAATTTCACGTCAAAAAATGGCTAAAATTCCAGTTGAAATTTTTTCAAAGTCCCTTAAAAATTTTCCAATTTTTGTCCCAATTCTTCCCATTCCCATTGAAACTTTTCAAATCCCTCTCCAAATTGTTGAAATTCTGTTGAAGCTTTTAAAATTCTCTCTAGAATTTTCAAAATCCATGTCCACATGTTTACAATTTCACGCCAAAAAATGGCTAAAATTCCAGTTGAAATTTTTTCAAAGTCCCTTAAAAATTTTCCAATTTTTGTCCCAATTCTTCCCATTCCCATTGAAACTTTTCAAATCCCTCTCAAAATTGTTGAAATTCTGTTGAAGCTTTTAAAATTCTCTCTAGAATTTTCAAAATCCATGGCCACATGTTTACAATTTCACGTCAAAAAATGGCTAAAATTCCAGTTGAAATTTTGTCAAAGTCCCTGAAAAATTTTCCAATTTTTGTCCCAATTCTTCCCATTCCCATTGAAACTTTTCAAATCCCTCTCAAAATTGTTGAAATTCTGTTGAAGCTTTTAAAATTCTCTCTAGAATTTTCAAAATCCATGTCCACATGTTTACAATTTCACGTCAAAAAATGGCTAAAATTCCAGTTGAAATTTTTTCAAAGTCCCTTAAAAATTTTCCAATTTTTGTCCCAATTCTTCCCATTCCCATTGAAACTTTTCAAATCCCTCTCAAAATTGTTGAAATTCTGTTGAAGCTTTTAAAATTCTCTCTAGAATTTTCAAAATCCATGGCCACATGTTTACAATTTCACGTCAAAAAATGGCTAAAATTCCAGTTGAAATTTTTTCAAAGTCCCTTAAAAATTTTCCAATTTTTGTCCCAATTCTTCCCATTCCCATTGAAACTTTTCAAATCCCTCTCCAAATTGTTGAAATTCTCTTGAAGCTTTTAAAATTCTCTCTAGAATTTTCAAAATCCATGTCCACATGTTTACAATTTCACGCCAAAAAATGGCTAAAATTCCAGTTGAAATTTTTTCAAAGTCCCTTAAAAATTTTCCAATTTTTGTCCCAATTCTTCCCATTCCCATTGAAACTTTTCAAATCCCTCTCAAAATTGTTGAAATTCTCTTGAAGCTTTTAAAATTCTCTCTAGAATTTTCAAAATCCATGTCCACATGTTTACAATTTCACGTCAAAAAATGGCTAAAATTCCAGTTGAAATTTTTTCAAAGTCCCTTAAAAATTTTCCAATTTTTGTCCCAATTCTTCCCATTGCCATTGAAACTTTTCAAATCCCTCTCAAAATTGTTGAAATTCTGTTGAAGCTTTTAAAATTCTCTCTAGAATTTTCAAAATCCATGTCCACATGTTTACAATTTCACGTCAAAAAATGGCTAAAATTCCAGTTGAAATTTTTTCAAAGTCCCTTAAAAATTTTCCAATTTTTGCCCCAATTCTTCCCATTCCCATTGAAACTTTTCAAATCCCTCTCAAAATTGTTGAAATTCTGTTGAAGCTTTTAAAATTCTCCCTAGAATTTTCAAAATCCATGTCCACATGTTTACAATTTCATGTCAAAAAATGGCTAAAATTCCAGTTGAAATTTTTTCAAAGTCCCTGAAAAATTTTCCAATTTTTGTCCCAATTCTTCCCATTCCCATTGAAACTTTTCAAATCCCTCTCAAAATTGTTGAAATTCTCTTGAAGCTTTTAAAATTCTCTCTAGAATTTTCAAAATCCACTTCATCATGTTTACAATTTCACGTCAAAAAATGGCTAAAATTCCAGTTGAAATTTTTTCAAAGTCCCTTAAAAATTTTCCAATTTTTGTCCCAATTCTTCCCATTCCCATTGAAACTTTTCAAATCCCTCTCAAAATTGTTGAAATTCTCTTGAAGCTTTTAAAATTCTCTCTAGAATTTTCAAAATCCATGTCCACATGTTTACAATTTCACGTCAAAAAATGGCTAAAATTCCAGTTGAAATTTTTTCAAAGTCCCTTAAAAATTTTCCAATTTTTGTCCCAATTCTTCCCATTCCCATTGAAACTTTTCAAATCCCTCTCAAAATTGTGGAAATTCTCTTGAAGCTTTTAAAATTCTCTCTAGAATTTTCAAAATCCATGGCCACATGTTTACAATTTCACGTCAAAAAATGGCTAAAATTCCAGTTGAAATTTTTTCAAAGTCCCTGAAAAATTTTCCAATTTTTGTCCCAATTCTTCCCATTCCCATTGAAACTTTTCAAATCCCTCTCCAAATTGTTGAAATTCTGTTGAAGCTTTTAAAATTCTCTCTAGAATTTTCAAAATCCATGTCCACATGTTTACAATTTCACGCCAAAAAATGGCTAAAATTCCAGTTGAAATTTTTTCAAAGTCCCTTAAAAATTTTCCAATTTTTGTCCCAATTCTTCCCATTCCCATTGAAACTTTTCAAATCCCTCTCAAAATTGTTGAAATTCTGTTGAAGCTTTTAAAATTCTCTCTAGAATTTTCAAAATCCATGGCCACATGTTTACAATTTCACGTCAAAAAATGGCTAAAATTCCAGTTGAAATTTTGTCAAAGTCCCTGAAAAATTTTCCAATTTTTGTCCCAATTCTTCCCATTCCCATTGAAACTTTTCAAATCCCTCTCCAAATTGTTGAAATTCTGTTGAAGCTTTTAAAATTCTCTCTAGAATTTTCAAAATCCATGTCCACATGTTTACAATTTCACGTCAAAAAATGGCTAAAATTCCAGTTGAAATTTTTTCAAAGTCCCTTAAAAATTTTCCAATTTTTGTCCCAATTCTTCCCATTCCCATTGAAACTTTTCAAATCCCTCTCAAAATTGTTGAAATTCTCTTGAAGCTTTTAAAATTCTCTCTAGAATTTTCAAAATCCATGTCCACATGTTTACAATTTCACGTCAAAAAATTGGAAAATTCCAGTTGAAATTTTTTCAAAGTCCCTTAAAAATTTTCCAATTTTTGTCCCAATTCTTCCCATTCCCATTGAAACTTTTCAAATCCCTCTCAAAATTGTTGAAATTCTGTTGAAGCTTTTAAAATTCTCTCTAGAATTTTCAAAATCCATGTCCACATGTTTACAATTTCACGCCAAAAAATTGGAAAATTCCAGTTGAAATTTTTTCAAAGTCCCTTAAAAATTTTCCAATTTTTGTCCCAATTCTTCCCATTCCCATTGAAACTTTTCAAATCCCTCTCAAAATTGCTAAAATTCTGTTGAAGCTTTTAAAATTCTCTCTAGAATTTTCAAAATCCATGTCCACATGTTTACAATTTCACGTCAAAAAATGGCTAAAATTCCAGTTGCAATTTTTTCAAAGTCCCTTAAAAATTTTCCAATTTTTGTCCCAATTCTTCCCATTCCCATTGAAACTTTTCAAATCCCTCTCAAAATTGTTGAAATTCTGTTGAAGCTTTTAAAATTCTCTCTAGAATTTTCAAAATCCACTTCATCATGTTTACAATTTCACGTCAAAAAATGGCTAAAATTCCAGTTGAAATTTTTTCAAAGTCCCTTAAAAATTTTCCAATTTTTGTCCCAATTCTTCCCATTCCCATTGAAACTTTTCAAATCCCTCTCAAAATTGTTGAAATTCTGTTGAAGCTTTTAAAATTCTCTCTAGAATTTTCAAAATCCATGGCCACATGTTTACAATTTCACGTCAAAAAATGGCTAAAATTCCAGTTGAAATTTTTTCAAAGTCCCTTAAAAATTTTCCAATTTTTGTCCCAATTCTTCCCATTCCCATTGAAACTTTTCATATCCCTTTCAAAATTGTTGAAATTCTCTTGAAGCTTTTAAAATTCTCTCTAGAATTTTCAAAATCCATGTCCACATGTTTACAATTTCACGTCAAAAAATGGCTAAAATTCCAGTTGCAATTTTTTCAAAGTCCCTGAAAAATTTTCCAATTTTTGTCCCAATTCTTCCCATTCCCATTGAAACTTTTCAAATCCCTCTCAAAATTGTTGAAATTCTGTTGAAGCTTTTAAAATTCTCTCTAGAATTTTCAAAATCCATGTCCACATGTTTACAATTTCACGCCAAAAAATGGCTAAAATTCCAGTTGAAATTTTTTCAAAGTCCCTTAAAAATTTTCCAATTTTTGTCCCAATTCTTCCCATTCCCATTGAAACTTTTCAAATCCCTCTCAAAATTGTTGAAATTCTGTTGAAGCTTTTAAAATTCTCTCTAGAATTTTCAAAATCCATGGCCACATGTTTACAATTTCACGTCAAAAAATGGCTAAAATTCCAGTTGAAATTTTTTCAAAGTCCCTTAAAAATTTTCCAATTTTTGTCCCAATTCTTCCCATTCCCATTGAAACTTTACAAATCCCTCTCAAAATTGTGGAAATTCTGTTGAAGCTTTTAAAATTCTCTCTAGAATTTTCAAAATCCATGTCCACATGTTTATAATTTCACATAAAAAAATGGCTAAAATTCCAGTTGAAATTTTTTCAAAGTCCCTTAAAAATTTTCCAATTTTTGTCCCAATTCTTCCCATTCCCATTGAAACTTTTCAAATCCCTCTCAAAATTGTTGAAATTCTCTTGAAGCTTTTAAAATTCTCTCTAGAATTTTCAAAATCCATGTCCACATGTTTATAATTTCACGTCAAAAAATGGCTAAAATTCCAGTTGAAATTTTTTCAAAGTCCCTTAAAAATTTTCCAATTTCTGTACCAATTCTTCCCATTCCCATTGAAACTTTTCAAATCCCTCTCAAAATTGCTAAAATTCTGTTGAAGCTTTTAAAATTCTCTCTAGAATTTTCAAAATCCATGTCCACATGTTTACAATTTCACATAAAAAAAGGCTAAAATTCCAGTTGAAATTTTTTCAAAGTCCCTTAAAAATTTTCCAATTTTTGTCCCAATTCTTCCCATTCCCATTGAAACTTTTCAAATCCCTCTCAAAATTGTTGAAATTCTGTTGAAGCTTTTAAAATTCTCTCTAGAATTTTCAAAATCCATGTCCACATGTTTACAATTTCACGTCAAAAAATGGCTAAAATTCCAGTTGAAATTTTTTCAAAGTCCCTTAAAAATTTTCCAATTTTTGCCCCAATTCTTCCCATTCCCATTGAAACTTTTCAAATCCCTCTCAAAATTGTTGAAATTCTGTTGAAGCTTTTAAAATTCTCTCTAGAATTTTCAAAATCCATGTCCACATGTTTACAATTTCACGTCAAAATTGCTAAAATTCCAGTTGAAATTTTTTCAAAGTCCCTTAAAAATTTTCCAATTTTTGTCCCAATTCTTCCCATTCCTATTGAAACTTTTCAAATCCCTCTCAAAATTGTTGAAATTCTGTTGAAGCTTTTAAAATTCTCTCTAGAATTTTCAAAATCCATGTCCACATGTTTACAATTTCACGTCAAAAAATGGCTAAAATTCCAGTTGAAATTTTTTCAAAGTCCCTTAAAAATTTTCCAATTTTTGTCCCAATTCTTCCCATTCCCATTGAAACTTTTCAAATCCCTCTCAAAATTGTGGAAATTCTCTTGAAGCTTTTAAAATTCTCTCTAGAATTTTCAAAATCCACTTCATCATGTTTACAATTTCACGTCAAAAAATGGCTAAAATTCCAGTTGAAATTTTTTCAAAGTCCCTTAAAAATTTTCCAATTTTTGTCCCAATTCTTCCCATTCCCATTGAAACTTTTCAAATCCCTCTCAAAATTGTTGAAATTCTCTTGAAGCTTTTAAAATTCTCTCTAGAATTTTCAAAATCCATGGCCACATGTTTACAATTTCACGTCAAAAAATGGCTAAAATTCCAGTTGAAATTTTTTCAAAGTCCCTTAAAAATTTTCCAATTTTTGTCCCAATTCTTCCCATTCCCATTGAAACTTTTCAAATCCCTCTCAAAATTGTTGAAATTCTGTTGAAGCTTTTAAAATTCTCTCTAGAATTTTCAAAATCCATGTCCACATGTTTACAATTTCACGTCAAAAAATGGCTAAAATTCCAGTTGAAATTTTTTCAAAGTCCCTTAAAAATTTTCCAATTTTTGTCCCAATTCTTCCCATTCCCATTGAAACTTTTCAAATCCCTCTCAAAATTGTTGAAATTCTGTTGAAGCTTTTAAAATTCTCTCTAGAATTTTCAAAATCCATGTCCACATGTTTACAATTTCACGCCAAAAAATGGCTAAAATTCCAGTTGAAATTTTTTCAAAGTCCCTTAAAAATTTTCCAATTTTTGTCCCAATTCTTCCCATTCCCATTGAAACTTTTCAAATCCCTCTCAAAATTGTTGAAATTCTGTTGAAGCTTTTAAAATTCTCTCTAGAATTTTCAAAATCCATGTCCACATGTTTACAATTTCACGTCAAAAAATGGCTAAAATTCCAGTTGAAATTTTTTCAAAGTCCCTTAAAATTTTCCAATTTTTGTCCCAATTCTTCCCATTCCCATTGAAACTTTTCAAATCCCTCTCAAAATTGTTGAAATTCTCTTGAAGCTTTTAAAATTCTCTCTAGAATTTTCAAAATCCATGGCCACATGTTTACAATTTCACGTCAAAAAATGGCTAAAATTCCAGTTGAAATTTTTTCAAAGTCCCTTAAAAATTTTCCAATTTTTGCCCCAATTCTTCCCATTCCCATTGAAACTTTTCAAATCCCTCTCAAAATTGTTGAAATTCTGTTGAAGCTTTTAAAATTCTCTCTAGAATTTTCAAAATCCATGTCCACATGTTTACAATTTCACGTCAAAAAATTGGAAAATTCCAGTTGAAATTTTTTCAAAGTCCCTTAAAAATTTTCCAATTTTTGTCCCAATTCTTCCCATTCCCATTGAAACTTTTCAAATCCCTCTCAAAATTGTTGAAATTCTGTTGAAGCTTTTAAAATTCTCTCTAGAATTTTCAAAATCCATGTCCACATGTTTACAATTTCACGTCAAAAAATGGCTAAAATTCCAGTTGAAATTTTTTCAAAGTCCCTTAAAAATTTTCCAATTTTTGTCCCAATTCTTCCCATTCCCATTGAAACTTTTCAAATCCCTCTCAAAATTGTTGAAATTCTCTTGAAGCTTTTAAAATTCTCTCTAGAATTTTCAAAATCCATGTCCACATGTTTACAATTTCACGTCAAAAAATTGGAAAATTCCAGTTGAAATTTTTTCAAAGTCCCTTAAAAATTTTCCAATTTTTGTCCCAATTCTTCCCATTCCCATTGAAACTTTTCAAATCCCTCTCAAAATTGTTGAAATTCTGTTGAAGCTTTTAAAATTCTCTCTAGAATTTTCAAAATCCATGTCCACATGTTTACAATTTCACGTCAAAAAATTGGAAAATTCCAGTTGAAATTTTTTCAAAGTCCCTTAAAAATTTTCCAATTTTTGTCCCAATTCTTCCCATTCCCATTGAAACTTTTCAAATCCCTCTCAAAATTGCTAAAATTCTGTTGAAGCTTTTAAAATTCTCTCTAGAATTTTCAAAATCCATGTCCACATGTTTACAATTTCACGTCAAAAAATGGCTAAAATTCCAGTTGCAATTTTTTCAAAGTCCCTTAAAAATTTTCCAATTTTTGTCCCAATTCTTCCCATTCCCATTGAAACTTTTCAAATCCCTCTCAAAATTGTTGAAATTCTGTTGAAGCTTTTAAAATTCTCTCTAGAATTTTCAAAATCCACTTCATCATGTTTACAATTTCACGTCAAAAAATGGCTAAAATTCCAGTTGAAATTTTTTCAAAGTCCCTTAAAAATTTTCCAATTTTTGTCCCAATTCTTCCCATTCCCATTGAAACTTTTCAAATCCCTCTCAAAATTGTTGAAATTCTGTTGAAGCTTTTAAAATTCTCTCTAGAATTTTCAAAATCCATGTCCACATGTTTACAATTTCACGTCAAAAAATGGCTAAAATTCCAGTTGAAATTTTTTCAAAGTCCCTTAAAAATTTTCCAATTTTTGTCCCAATTCTTCCCATTCCCATTGAAACTTTTCATATCCCTTTCAAAATTGTTGAAATTCTGTTGAAGCTTTTAAAATTCTCTCTAGAATTTTCAAAATCCATGTCCACATGTTTACAATTTCACGTCAAAAAATGGCTAAAATTCCAGTTGCAATTTTTTCAAAGTCCCTGAAAAATTTTCCAATTTTTGCCCCAATTCTTCCCATTCCCATTGAAACTTTTCAAATCCCTCTCAAAATTGTTGAAATTCTGTTGAAGCTTTTAAAATTCTCTCTAGAATTTTCAAAATCCATGTCCACATGTTTACAATTTCACGTCAAAAAATTGCTAAAATTCCAGTTGAAATTTTTTCAAAGTCCCTTAAAAATTTTCCAATTTTTGTCCCAATTCTTCCCATTCCCATTGAAACTTTTCAAATCCCTCTCAAAATTGTGGAAATTCTGTTGAAGCTTTTAAAATTCTCTCTAGAATTTTCAAAATCCATGTCCACATGTTTATAATTTCACATAAAAAAATGGCTAAAATTCCAGTTGAAATTTTTTCAAAGTCCCTTAAAAATTTTCCAATTTTTGTCCCAATTCTTCCCATTCCCATTGAAACTTTTCAAATCCCTCTCAAAATTGTTGAAATTCTCTTGAAGCTTTTAAAATTCTCTCTAGAATTTTCAAAATCCATGTCCACATGTTTATAATTTCACGTCAAAAAATGGCTAAAATTCCAGTTGAAATTTTTTCAAAGTCCCTTAAAAATTTTCCAATTTCTGTACCAATTCTTCCCATTCCCATTGAAACTTTTCAAATCCCTCTCAAAATTGCTAAAATTCTGTTGAAGCTTTTAAAATTCTCTCTAGAATTTTCAAAATCCATGTCCACATGTTTACAATTTCACGTCAAAAAATTGCTAAAATTCCAGTTGAAATTTTTTCAAAGTCCCTTAAAAATTTTCCAATTTTGTCCCAATTCTTCCCATTCCCCATTGAAACTTTTCAAATCCCTCTCAAAATTGTTGAAATTCTCTTGAAGCTTTTAAAATTCTCTCTAGAATTTTCAAAATCCATGTCCACATGTTTATAATTTCACATAAAAAAATGGCTAAAATTCCAGTTGAAATTTTTTCAAAGTCCCTTAAAAATTTTCCAATTTTTGTCCCAATTCTTCCCATTCCCATTGAAACTTTTCAAATCCCTCTCAAAATTGTTGAAATTCTCTTGAAGCTTTTAAAATTCTCTCTAGAATTTTCAAAATCCATGTCCACATGTTTATAATTTCACGTCAAAAAATGGCTAAAATTCCAGTTGAAATTTTTTCAAAGTCCCTTAAAAATTTTCCAATTTTTGTCCCAATTCTTCCCATTCCCATTGAAACTTTTCAAATCCCTCTCAAAATTGTTGAAATTCTGTTGAAGCTTTTAAAATTCTCTCTAGAATTTTCAAAATCCATGGCCACATGTTTACAATTTCACGTCAAAAAATGGCTAAAATTCCAGTTGAAATTTTTTCAAAGTCCCTTCAAAATTTTCCAATTTTTGTCCCAATTCTTCCCATTCCCATTGAAACTTTTCAAATCCCTCTCAAAATTGTTGAAATTCTGTTGAAGCTTTTAAAATTCTCTCTAGAATTTTCAAAATCCATGTCCACATGTTTACAATTTCACGTCAAAATTGCTAAAATTCCAGTTGAAATTTTTTCAAAGTCCCTTAAAAATTTTCCAATTTTTGTCCCAATTCTTCCCATTCCCATTGAAACTTTTCAAATCCCTCTCCAAATTGTTGAAATTCTGTTGAAGCTTTTAAAATTCTCTCTAGAATTTTCAAAATCCATGTCCACATGTTTACAATTTCACGTCAAAAAATGGCTAAAATTCCAGTTGCAATTTTTTCAAAGTCCCTTAAAAATTTTCCAATTTTTGTCCCAATTCTTCCCATTCCCATTGAAACTTTTCAAATCCCTCTCAAAATTGTTGAAATTCTCTTGAAGCTTTTAAAATTCTCTCTAGAATTTTCAAAATCCACTTCATCATGTTTACAATTTCACGTCAAAAAATGGCTAAAATTCCAGTTGAAATTTTTTCAAAGTCCCTTAAAAATTTTCCAATTTTTGTCCCAATTCTTCCCATTCCCATTGAAACTTTTCAAATCCCTCTCAAAATTGTTGAAATTCTCTTGAAGCTTTTAAAATTCTCTCTAGAATTTTCAAAATCCATGGCCACATGTTTACAATTTCACATAAAAAAATGGCTAAAATTCCAGTTGAAATTTTTTCAAAGTCCCTTAAAAATTTTCCAATTTTTGTCCCAATTCTTCCCATTCCCATTGAAACTTTTCAAATCCCTCTCAAAATTGTTGAAATTCTGTTGAAGCTTTTAAAATTCTCTCTAGAATTTTCAAAATCCATGTCCACATGTTTACAATTTCACGTCAAAAAATGGCTAAAATTCCAGTTGAAATTTTTTCAAAGTCCCTTAAAAATTTTCCAATTTTTGTCCCAATTCTTCCCATTCCCATTGAAACTTTTCAAATCCCTCTCAAAATTGTTGAAATTCTGTTGAAGCTTTTAAAATTCTCTCTAGAATTTTCAAAATCCATGTCCACATGTTTACAATTTCACGCCAAAAAATGGCTAAAATTCCAGTTGAAATTTTTTCAAAGTCCCTTAAAAATTTTCCAATTTTTGTCCCAATTCTTCCCATTCCCATTGAAACTTTTCAAATCCCTCTCAAAATTGTTGAAATTCTGTTGAAGCTTTTAAAATTCTCTCTAGAATTTTCAAAATCCATGTCCACATGTTTACAATTTCACGTCAAAAAATGGCTAAAATTCCAGTTGAAATTTTTTCAAAGTCCCTTAAAAATTTTCCAATTTTTGTCCCAATTCTTCCCATTCCCATTGAAACTTTTCAAATCCCTCTCAAAATTGTTGAAATTCTCTTGAAGCTTTTAAAATTCTCTCTAGAATTTTCAAAATCCATGTCCACATGTTTACAATTTCACGTCAAAAAATGGCTAAAATTCCAGTTGAAATTTTTTCAAAGTCCCTTAAAAATTTTCCAATTTTTGCCCCAATTCTTCCCATTCCCATTGAAACTTTTCAAATCCCTCTCCAAATTGTTGAAATTCTGTTGAAGCTTTTAAAATTCTCCCTAGAATTTTCAAAATCCATGTCCACATGTTTACAATTTCACGTCAAAAAATGGCTAAAATTCCAGTTGAAATTTTTTCAAAGTCCCTTAAAAATTTTCCAATTTTTGTCCCAATTCTTCCCATTCCCATTGAAACTTTTCAAATCCCTCTCAAAATTGTTGAAATTCTGTTGAAGCTTTTAAAATTCTCTCTAGAATTTTCAAAATCCATGTCCACATGTTTACAATTTCACGTCAAAAAATGGCTAAAATTCCAGTTGAAATTTTTTCAAAGTCCCTTAAAAATTTTCCAATTTTTGTCCCAATTCTTCCCATTCCCATTGAAACTTTTCAAATCCCTCTCAAAATTGTTGAAATTCTGTTGAAGCTTTTAAAATTCTCTCTAGAATTTTCAAAATCCATGTCCACATGTTTACAATTTCACGTCAAAAAATGGCTAAAATTCCAGTTGAAATTTTTTCAAAGTCCCTTAAAAATTTTCCAATTTCTGTACCAATTCTTCCCATTCCCATTGAAACTTTTCAAATCCCT
>NW_028116048.1:0-70907 GCF_964273445.1 Streptopelia decaocto
AATTTTTGTCCCAATTCTTCCCATTCCCATTGAAACTTTTCAAATCCCTCTCAAAATTGTTGAAATTCTGTTGAAGCTTTTAAAATTCTCTCTAGAATTTTCAAAATCCATGGCCACATGTTTACAATTTCACGTAAAAAAAATGCTAAAATTCAGTTGAAATTTTTTTCAAAGTCCCTTAAAAATTTTCAATTTTGTCCCAATTCTTCCCATTCCCATTGAAACTTTTCAAATCCTCTCAAAATTGTTGAAATTCTGTTGAAGCTTTTAAAATTCTCTCTAGAATTTTCAAAATCCATGTCCACATGTTTACAATTTCACGTAAAAAAATGGCTAAAATTCCAGTTGAAATTTTTTCAAAAGTCCCTGAAAATTTTCCAATTTTTGTCCCAATTCTTCCCATTCCCATGAAACTTTCCAATCCCTCTCAAAATCGTTGAAATTCTGTTGAAGCTTTTAAAATTCTCTCTACAATTTTCAAAATCCATGGCCACATGTTTACAATTTCACGTTAAAAAATTGCTAAATTCCAGTTGAAATTTTTTCAAAGTCCCTTAAAAATTTTCCAATTTTTGTCCCAATTCTTCCCATTCCCATTGAAACTTTTCAAATCCCTCTCAAAATTGTTGAAATTCTGTTGAAGCTTTTAAAATTCTCTCTAGAATTTTCAAAATCCATGTCCAATGTTTACAATTTCACGTCAAAAATGGCTAAAATTCCAGTTGAAATTTTTTCAAAGTCCCTTAAAAATTTTCCAATTTTTGTCCCAACTCTTCCCATTCCCATTGAAACTTTTCAATCCCCTCTCAAAATTGTTGAAATTCTTTTGAAGCTTTTAAAATTCTCTCTAGAATTTTCAAAATCCATGTCCACATGTTTACAATTTCACGTCAAAAAATGCTAAAATTCCAGTTGAAATTTTTTCAAAGTCCCTTAAAAATTTTCCAATTTTTGTCCCAATTCTTCCCATTCCCATTGAAACTTTTCAAATCCCTCTCAAAATTGTTGAAATTCTGTTGAAGCTTTTAAAATTCTCTCTAGAATTTTCAAAATCCATGTCCACATGTTTAAAATTTCACGTAAAAAAATGGCTAAATTCCAGTTGAAATTTTTTCAAAGTCCCTTCAAAATTTTCCAATTTTTGTCCCAATTCTTCCATTCCCATTGAAACTTTTTCAAATCCCTCTCAAAATTGTTGAAATTCTGTTAAAGCTTTTAAAATTCTCTCTAGAATTTTCAAAATCCATGGCCACATGTTTACCATTTCACGTCAAAAATTGCTAAAATTCCAGTTGAAATTTTTCAAAGTCACTTAAAAATTTTCCAATTTTTGTCCCAATTCTTCCCATTCCATTGAAACTTTTCAAATCCCTCTCAAAATGTTTGAAATTCTGTTGAAGCTTTTAAATTCTCTCTAGAATTTTCAAAATCCATGGCCACATGTTTACAATTTCACGTCAAAAAATGGCTAAAATTCCAGTTGAAATTTTTTCAAAGTCCTTAAAAATTTTCCCATTTTTGTCCCAATTCTTCCCATTCCCATTGAAACTTTTCAAATCCCTCTCAAAATTGTTGAAATTCTGTTGAAGCTTTTAAAATTCTCTCTAGAATTTTCAAAATCCATGTCCACATGTTTACAATTTCACGTCAAAAAATGGCTAAAATTCCAGTTGAAATTTTTCAAAGTCCCTTCAAAATTTTCCAATTTTTGTCCCAATTCTTCCCATTCCCATTGAAACTTTTCAAATCCCTCTCAAAATTGTTGAAATTCTGTTGAAGCTTTTAAAATTCTCTCTAGATTTTCAAAATCCATGGTCCACATTGTTACCATTTCACGTCAAAAATGGCTAAAATTCCAGTTGAAATTTTTTCAAGTCCCTGAAAAATTTCCAATTTTTGTCCCATTTCTTCCCATTCCCATGAAACTTTCAAATCCCTCTCAAAACTGTTGAAATTCTGTGAAGCTTTTAAAATTCTCTCTAGAATTTTCAAAATCCATGTCCACATGTTTACAATTTCACGTCAAAAAATGGCTAAAATTCCAGTTGAAATTTTTTCAAAGTCCCTTAAAAATTTTCCAATTTTTGTCCCAATTCTTCCCATTCCCATTGAAACTTTTCAAATCCCTCTCAAAATTGTGGAAATTCTGTTGAAGCTTTTAAAATTCTCTCTAGAATTTTCAAAATCCATGTCCACATGTTTACAATTTCACGTCAAAAAATGGCTAAAATTCCAGTTGAAATTTTTTCAAAGTCCCTGAAAAATTTTCCAATTTTTGTCCCAATTCTTCCCATTCCCATTGAAACTTTTCAAATCCCTCTCAAAATTGTTGAAATTCTGTTGAAGCTTTTAAAATTCTCTCTAGAAATTTTCAAAATCCATGTCCACATGTTTACAATTTCACGTAAAAAAATGCTAAAATTCCAGTTGAAATTTTTTCAAAGTCCCTTAAAAATTTTCCAATTTTTGTCCCAATTCTTCCATTCCCATTGAACTTTTCAAATCCCTCTCAAAATTGTTGAAATTCTGTTGAAGCTTTTAAAATTCTCTCTAGAATTTTCAAAATCTATGTCCACATGTTTACAATTTCACGTCAAAAATTGCTAAAATTCCAGTTGAAATTGTTACAAAGTCCCTGAAAAATTTCCCAATTTTTGTCCAATTCTTCCCATTCCCATTGAAACTTTTCAAATCCCTCTCAAAATTGTTGAAATTCTGTTGAAGCTTTTAAAATTCTCTCTAGAATTTTCAAAATCCATGTCCACATGTTTACCATTTCACGTAAAAAAAATGCTAAAATTCCAGTTGAAATTTTTTCAAAGTCCCTTAAAAATTTTCCAATTTTGTCCCAATTCTTCCCATTCCCATTGAAACTTTTCAAATCCCTCTCAAAATTGTAGAAATTCTGTTAAAGCTTTTAAAATTCTCTCTAGAATTTTCAAAATCCATGTCCACATGTTTACCATTTCACGTCAAAAAATTGCTAAAATTCCAGTTGAAATTTTTTCAAAGTCCCTTAAAATTTTCCAATTTTTGTCCCAATTCTTCCCATTCCCATTGAAACTTTTCAAATCCCTCTCAAAATTGTTGAAATTCTGTTGAAGCTTTTAAAATTCTCTCTAGAATTTTCAAAATCCATGTCCACATGTTTACAATTTCACGTCAAAAAATGGCTAAAATTCCAGTTGATATTTTTTCAAAGTCCCTTAAAAATTTTCCAATTTTTGTCCCAATTCTTCCCATTCCCATTGAAACTTTCAAATCCCTCTCTAAATTGTTGAAATTCTGTTGAAGCTTTTAAAATTCTCTCTAGAATTTTCAAAATCCATGTCCACATGTTTACAATTTCACGTCAAAAATGGCTAAAATTCCAGTTGAAATTGTTACAAAGTCCCTGAAAATTTCCCAATTTTTGTCCCAATTCTTCCCATTCCCATTGAAACTTTTCAAATCCCTCTCAAATTGTTGAAATTCTGTTGAAGCTTTAAAATTCTCTCTAGAATTTTCAAAATCCATGTCCACATGTTTACCATTTCACGTCAAAAAAATTGCTAAAATTCCAGTTGAAATTTTTTCAAAGTCCCTTAAAAATTTTCCAATTTTTGTCCCAATTCTTCCCATTCCCATTGAAACTTTTCAAATCCCTCTCAAAATTGTTGAAATTCTGTTAAAGCTTTTAAAATTCTCTCTAGAATTTTCAAAATCCATGGCCACATGTTTACCAATTTCACGTCAAAAAATTGCTAAAACTTCCAGCTGAAATTTTTTCAAAGTCCTTCAAAATTTTCCAATTTTTGTCCCAATTCTTCCCATTCCCATTGAAACTTTTCAAATCCCTCTCAAAATTGTAGAAATTCTGTTGAAGCTTTTAAAATTCTCTCTAGAATTTTCAAAATTCATGGCCACATGTTTACAATTTCACGTCAAAAAATGGCTAAAATTCCAGTTGATATTTTTTCAAAGTCCCTTAAAAATTTTCCAATTTTTGTCCCAATCTTCCCATTCCCATTGAAACTTTTCAAATCCCTCTCAAAAATGTTGAAATTCTGTTGAAGCTTTTAAAATTCTCTCTAGAATTTTCAAAATCCATGTCCACATGTTTACAATTTCACGTCAAAAAATGGCTAAAATTCCAGTTGAAATTTTTTCAAAGTCCCTTAAAAATTTTCCAATTTTTGTCCCAATTCTTCCCATTCCCATTGAAACTTTTCAAATCCCTCTCAAAATTGTTGAAATTCTGTTGAAGCTTTTAAAATTCTCTCTAGAATTTTCAAAATCCATGTCCACATGTTTACAATTTCACGTCAAAAAATGCTAAAATTCCAGTTGAAATTTTTTCAAAGTCCCTTAAAAATTTCCAATTTTTGTCCCAATTCTTCCCATTCCCATTGAAACTTTTCAAATCCCTCTCAAAATTGTTGAAATTCTGTTGAAGCTTTTAAAATTCTCTCTAGAATTTTCAAAATCCATGGCCACATGTTTACAATTTCACGTCAAAAAATTGCTAAAATTCCAGTTGAAATTTTTTCAAAGTCCCTGAAAATTTCCAATTTTTGTCCCAATTCTTCCCATTCCCATTGAAACTTTTCAAATCCCTCTCAAAATTGTGAAATTCTGTTAAAGCTTTTAAAATTCTCTCTAGAATTTTCAAAATCCATGTCCACATGTTTACAATTTCACGTCAAAAAATTGCTAAAATTCCAGTTGAAATTTTTTCAAAGTCCTTTAAAATTTCCCAATTTTTGTCCCAATTCTTCCCATTCCCATTGAAACTTTTCAAATCCCTCTCAAAACTGTTGAAATTCTGTTGAAGCTTTTAAAATTCTCCTCTAGAATTTTCAAAATCCATGTCCACATGTTTACAATTTCACGTCAAAAAATGGCTAAAATTCCAGTTGAAATTTTTTCAAAGTCCCTTAAAAATTTTCCAATTTTTGTCCCAATTCTTCCCATTCCCATTGAAACTTTTCAAATCCCTCTCAAAATTGTGGAAATTCTGTTAAAGCTTTTAAAATTCTCTCTAGAATTTTCAAAATCCATGTCCACATGTTTACAATTTCACGTCAAAAAATGGCTAAAATTCCAGTTGAAATTTTTTCAAAGTCCCTGAAAATTTTCCAATTTTTGTCCCAATTCTTCCCATTCCCATTGAAACTTTTCAAATCCCTCTCAAAATTGTTGAAATTCTGTTGAAGCTTTTAAAATTCTCTCTAGAATTTTCAAAATCCATGGCCACATGTTTACAATTTCACGTCAAAAAATTGCTAAAATTCCAGTTGAAATTTTTTCAAAGTCCTTTAAAAATTTCCCAATTTTTGTCCCAATTCTTCCCATTCCCATTGAAACTTTTCAAATCCCTCTCAAAAGTGTTGAAATTCTGTTGAAGCTTTTAAAATTCTCTCTAGAATTTCAAAATCCATGTCCACATGTTTACAATTTCACGTCAAAAAATGGCTAAAATTCCAGTTGAAATTTTTTCAAAGTCCCTTTAAAATTTTTCCAATTTTGTCCAATTCTTCCCATTCCCATTGAAACTTTTCAAATCCCTCTCAAAATTGTGGAAATTCTGTTAAAGCTTTTAAAATTCTCTCTAGAATTTTCAAAATCCATGTCCACATGTTTACAATTTCACGTCAAAAAATGGCTAAAATTCCAGTTGAAATTTTTTCAAAGTCCCTTAAAAATTTTCCAATTTTTGTCCCAATTCTTCCCATTCCCATTGAAACTTTTCAAATCCCTCTCAAAATTGTTGAAATTCTGTTGAAGCTTTTAAAATTCTCTCTAGAATTTTCAAAATCCATGTCCACATGTTTACAATTTCACGTCAAAAATGGCTAAAATTCCAGTTGAAATTGTTACAAAGTCCCTTAAAAATTTCCCAATTTTTGTCCCAATTCTTCCCATTCCCATTGAAACTTTTCAAATCCCTCTCAAAATTGTTGAAATTCTGTTGAAGCTTTTAAAATTCTCTCTAGAATTTTCAAAATCCATGTCCACATGTTTACAATTTCACGTCAAAAAATTGCTAAAATTCCAGTTGAAATTTTTTCAAAGTCCTTTAAAAATTTTCCAATTTTTGTCCCAATTCTTCCCATTCCATTGAAACTTTTCAAATCCCTCTCAAAATTGTTGAAATTCTGTTGAAGCTTTTAAAATTCTCTCTAGAATTTTCAAAATCCATGTCCACATGTTTACAATTTCACGTCAAAAAATGGCTAAAATTCCAGTTGAAATTTTTTCAAAGTCCCTTAAAAATTTTCCAATTTTTTTCCCAATTCTTCCCATTCCCATTGAAACTTTTCAAATCCCTCTCAAAATCGTTGAAATTCTGTTGAAGCTTTTAAAATTCTCTCTAGAATTTTCAAAATCCATGTCCACATGTTTACAATTTCACGTCAAAAAATGGCTAAAATTCCAGTTGAAATTTTTTCAAAGTCCCTGAAAAATTTTCCAATTTTTGTCCCAATTCTTCCATTCCCATTGAAACTTTCAAATCCCTCTCAAAATTGTTGAAATTCTGTTGAAGCTTTTAAAATTCTCTCTAGAATTTTCAAAATCCATGTCCACATGTTTACAATTTCACGTCAAAAATGGCTAAAATTCCAGTTGAAATTGTTACAAAGTCCCTTAAAAATTTCCCAATTTTTGTCCCAATTCTTCCCATTCCCATTGAAACTTTTCAAATCCCTCTCAAAATTGTTGAAATTCTGTTGAACCTTTTAAAATTCTCTCTAGAATTTTCAAAATCCATGTCCACATGTTTACAATTTCACGTCAAAAAATTGCTAAAATTCCAGTTGAAATTTTTTCAAAGTCCTTTAAAAATTTTCCAATTTTTGTCCCAATTCTTCCCATTCCCATTGAAACTTTTCAAATCCCTCTCAAAATTGTTGAAATTCTGTTGAAGCTTTTAAAATTCTCTCTAGAATTTTCAAAATCCATGTCCACATGTTTACAATTTCACGTCAAAAAATGGCTAAAATTCCAGTTGAAATTTTTTCAAAGTCCCTTAAAAATTTTCCAATTTTTTTCCCAATTCTTCCCATTCCCATTGAAACTTTTCAAATCCCTCTCAAAATCGTTGAAATTCTGTTGAAGCTTTTAAAATTCTCTCTAGAATTTTCAAAATCCATGTCCCCATGTTTACAATTTCACGTCAAAAAATGGCTAAAATTCCAGTTGAAATTTTTTCAAAGTCCCTTCAAAAATTTTCCAATTTTTGTCCCAATTCTTCCCATTCCCATTGAAACTTTTCAAATCCCTCTCAAAATTGTTGAAATTCTGTTGAAGCTTTTAAAATTCTCTCTAGAATTTTCAAAATCCATGTCCACATGTTTACAATTTCACGTCAAAAAATGGCTAAAATTCCAGTTGAAATTGTTTCAAAGTCCCTTAAAAATTTTCCAATTTTTGTCCCAATTCTTCCCATTCCCATTGAAACTTTTCAAATCCCTCTCAAAATTGTTGAAATTCTGTTGAAGCTTTTAAAATTCTCTCTAGAATTTTCAAAATCCATGTCCCCATGTTTACAATTTCACGTCAAAAAATGGCTAAAACTCCAGCTGAAATTTTTTCAAAGTCCCTTAAAAATTTTCCAATTTTTGTCCCAATTCTTCCCATTCCCATTGAAACTTTTCAAATCCCTCTCAAAATTGTTGAAATTCTGTTGAAGCTTTTAAAATTCTCTCTAGAATTTTCAAAATTCATGGCCACATGTTTACAATTTCACGTCAAAAAATTGCTAAAATTCCAGTTGAAATTTTTTCAAAGTCCCTTAAAAATTTTCCAATTTTTGTCCCAATTCTTCCTATTCCCATTGAAACTTTTCAAATCCCTCTCAAAAACTGTTGAAATTCTGTTGAAGCTTTTAAAATTCTCTCTAGAATTTTCAAAATCCATGTCCACATGTTTACAATTTCACGTCAAAAAATGGCTAAAATTCCAGTTGAAATTTTTCAAAGTCCCTTAAAATTTTCCAATTTTTGTCCCATTTCTTCCCATTCCCATTGAAACTTTTCAAATCCCTCTCAAAATTGTTGAAATTCTGTTGAAGCTTTTAAAATTCTCTCTAGAATTTTCAAAATCCATGTCCACATGTTTACAATTTCACGTCAAAAAATGGCTAAAATTCCAGTTGAAATTTTTTCAAAGTCCCTTAAAAATTTTCCAATTTTTGTCCCAATTCTTCCCATTCCCATTGAAACTTTTCAAATCCCTCTCAAAATTGTTGAAATTCTGTTGAAGCTTTTAAAATTCTCTCTAGAATTTTCAAAATCCATGGCCACATGTTTACAATTTCACGTCAAAAAATGGCTAAAATTCCAGTTGAAATTTTTTCAAAGTCCCTGAAAAATTTTCCAATTTTTGTCCCAATTCTTCCCATTCCCATTGAAACTTTTCAAATCCCTCTCAAAATTGTGAAATTCTGTTGAAGCTTTTAAAATTCTCTCTAGAATTTTCAAAATCCATGTCCACATGTTTACAATTTCACGTCAAAAAATTGCTAAAATTCCAGTTGAAATTTTTTCAAAGTCCCTTTAAAATTTTCCAATTTTTGTCCCAATTCTTCCCATTCCCATTGAAACTTTTCAAATCCCTCTCAAAATTGTTGAAATTCTGTTGAAGCTTTTAAAATTCTCTCTAGAATTTTCAAAATCCATGTCCACATGTTTACAATTTCACGTCAAAAAATGGCTAAAATTCCAGTTGAAATTTTTTCAAAGTCCTTAAAAATTTTCCAATTTTTGTCCCAATTCTTCCCATTCCCATTGAAACTTTTCAAATCCCTCTCAAAATTGTTGAAATTCTGTTGAAGCTTTTAAAATTCTCTCTAGAATTTTCAAAATCCATGTCCACATGTTTACAATTTCACGTCAAAAAATGGCTAAAATTCCAGTTGAAATTTTTTCAAAGTCCCTTAAAAATTTTCCAATTTTTGTCCCAATTCTTCCCATTCCCATTGAAACTTTTCAAATCCCTCTCAAAATCGTTGAAATTCTGTTGAAGCTTTTAAAATTCTCTCTAGAATTTTCAAAATCCATGTCCACATGTTTACAATTTCACGTCAAAAAATGGCTAAAATTCCAGTTGAAATTTTTTCAAAGTCCCTGAAAAATTTTCCAATTTTTGTCCCAATTCTTCCCATTCCCATTGAAACTTTTCAAATCCCTCTCAAAATTGTTGAAATTCTGTTGAAGCTTTTAAAATTCTCTCTAGAATTTTCAAAATCCATGTCCACATGTTTACAATTTCACGTCAAAAATGGCTAAAATTCCAGTTGAAATTGTTACAAAGTCCCTTAAAAATTTCCCAATTTTTGTCCCAATTCTTCCCATTCCCATTGAAACTTTTCAAATCCCTCTCAAAATTGTTGAAATTCTGTTGAAGCTTTTAAAATTCTCTCTAGAATTTTCAAAATCCATGTCCACATGTTTACAATTTCACGTCAAAAAATTGCTAAAATTCCAGTTGAAATTTTTTCAAAGTCCTTTAAAAATTTTCCAATTTTTGTCCCAATTCTTCCCATTCCCATTGAAACTTTTCAAATCCCTCTCAAAATTGTTGAAATTCTGTTGAAGCTTTTAAAATTCTCTCTAGAATTTTCAAAATCCATGTCCACATGTTTACAATTTCACGTCAAAAAATGGCTAAAATTCCAGTTGAAATTTTTTCAAAGTCCCTTAAAAATTTTCCAATTTTTGTCCCAATTCTTCCCATTCCCATTGAAACTTTTCAAATCCCTCTCAAAATCGTTGAAATTCTGTTGAAGCTTTTAAAATTCTCTCTAGAATTTTCAAAATCCATGTCCACATGTTTACAATTTCACGTCAAAAAATGGCTAAAATTCCAGTTGAAATTTTTTCAAAGTCCCTTCAAAATTTTCCAATTTTTGTCCCAATTCTTCCCATTCCCATTGAAACTTTTCAAATCCCTCTCAAAATCGTTGAAATTCTGTTGAAGCTTTTAAAATTATCTCTAGAATTTTCAAAATCCATGTCCACATGTTTACAATTTCACGTCAAAAAATGGCTAAAATTCCAGTTGAAATTGTTTCAAAGTCCCTTAAAAATTTTCCAATTTTTGTCCCAATTCTTCCCATTCCCATTGAAACTTTTCAAATCCCTCTCAAAATTGTAGAAATTCTGTTGAAGCTTTTTAAATTCTCTCTAGAATTTTCAAAATCCATGTCCACATGTTTACAATTTCACGTCAAAAAATGGCTAAAATTCCAGTTGAAATTTTTTCAAAGTCCCTTCAAAATTTTCCAATTTTTGTCCCAATTCTTCCCATTCCCATTGAAACTTTTCAAATCCCTCTCAAAATCGTTGAAATTCTGTTGAAGCTTTTAAAATTCTCTCTAGAATTTTCAAAATCCATGTCCACATGTTTACAATTTCACGTCAAAAAATGGCTAAAATTCCAGTTGAAATTTTTTCAAAGTCCCTTCAAAATTTTCCAATTTTTGTCCCAATTCTTCCCATTCCCATTGAAACTTTTCAAATCCCTCTCAAAATTGTTGAAATTCTGTTGAAGCTTTTAAAATTCTCTCTAGAATTTTCAAAATCCATGTCCACATGTTTACAATTTCACGTCAAAAAATGGCTAAATTTCCAGTTGAAATTTTTTCAAAGTCCCTTCAAAATTTTCCAATTTTTGTCCCAATTCTTCCCATTCCCATTGAAACTTTTCAAATCCCTCTCAAAACTGTTGAAATTCTGTTGAAGCTTTTGAAATTCTCTCTAGAATTTTCAAAATCCATGTCCACATGTTTACAATTTCACGTCAAAAAAATGCTAAAATTCCAGTTGAAATTTTTTCAAAGTCCCTGAAAAATTTTCCAATTTTTGTCCCAATTCTTCCCATTCCCATTGAAACTTTTCAAATCCCTCTCAAAATTGTTGAAATTCTGTTGAAGCTTTTAAAATTCTCTCTAGAATTTTCAAAATCCATGTCCACATGTTTACAATTTCACGTCAAAAAATGGCTAAAATTCCAGTTGAAATTTTTTCAAAGTCCCTGAAAAATTTTCCAATTTTTGTCCCAATTCTTCCCATTCCCATTGAAACTTTTCAAATCCCTCTCAAAATTGTTGAAATTCTGTTGAAGCTTTTAAAATTCTCTCTAGAATTTTCAAAATCCATGTCCACATGTTTACAATTTCACGTCAAAAAATGGCTAAAATTCCAGTTGAAATTTTTTCAAAGTCCCTTCAAAATTTTCCAATTTTTGTCCCAATTCTTCCCATTCCCATTGAAACTTTTCAAATCCCTCTCAAAATTGTGGAAATTCTGTTAAAGCTTTTAAAGTTGTCTCTAGAATTTTCAAAATCCATGTCCACATGTTTACAATTTCACGTCAAAAAATGGCTAAAATTCCAGTTGAAATTTTTTCAAAGTCCCTGAAAAATTTTCCAATTTTTGTCCCAATTCTTCCCATTCCCATTGAAACTTTTCAAATCCCTCTCAAAATTGTTGAAATTCTGTTGAAGCTTTTAAAATTCTCTCTAGAATTTTCAAAATCCATGTCCACATGTTTACAATTTCACGTCAAAAAATGGCTAAAATTCCAGTTGAAATTTTTTCAAAGTCCCTGAAAAATTTTCCAATTTTTGTCCCAATTCTTCCCATTCCCATTGAAACTTTTCAAATCCCTCTCAAAATTGTTGAAATTCTGTTGAAGCTTTTAAAATTCTCTCTAGAATTTTCAAAATCCATGTCCACATGTTTACAATTTCACGTCAAAAAATGGCTAAAATTCCAGTTGAAATTTTTTCAAAGTCCCTTAAAAATTTCCCAATTTTTGTCCCAATTCTTCCCATTCCCATTGAAACTTTTCAAATCCCTCTCAAAATTGTTGAAATTCTGTTGAAGCTTTTAAAATTCTCTCTAGAATTTTCAAAATCCATGTCCACATGTTTACAATTTCACGTCAAAAATGGCTAAAATTCCAGTTGAAATTGTTACAAAGTCCCTTAAAAATTTCCCATTTTGTCCCAATTCTTCCCATTCCCATTGAAACTTTTCAAATCCCTCTCAAAATTGTTGAAATTCTGTTGAACCTTTTAAAATTCTCTCTAGAATTTTCAAAATCCATGTCCACATGTTTACAATTTCACGTCAAAAAATTGCTAAAATTCCAGTTGAAATTTTTTCAAAGTCCTTTAAAAATTTTCCAATTTTTGTCCCAATTCTTCCCATTCCCATTGAAACTTTTCAAATCCCTCTCAAAATTGTTGAAATTCTGTTGAACCTTTTAAAATTCTCTCTAGAATTTTCAAAATCAATGTCCACATGTTTACAATTTCACGTCAAAAAATGGCTAAAATTCCAGTTGAAATTTTTTCAAAGTCCCTTAAAAATTTTCCAATTTTTTTCCCAATTCTTCTCATTCCCATTGAAACTTTTCAAATCCCTCTCAAAATCGTTGAAATTCTGTTGAAGCTTTTAAAATTCTCTCTAGAATTTTCAAAATCCATGTCCACATGTTTACAATTTCACGTCAAAAAATGGCTAAAATTCCAGTTGAAATTTTTTCAAAGTCCCTGAAAAATTTTCCAATTTTTGTCCCAATTCTTCCCATTCCCATTGAAACTTTTCAAATCCCTCTCAAAATTGTTGAAATTCTGTTGAAGCTTTTAAAATTCTCTCTAGAATTTTCAAAATCCATGTCCACATGTTTACAATTTCACGTCAAAAAATGGCTAAAATTCCAGTTGAAATTGTTTCAAAGTCCCTTAAAAATTTTCCAATTTTTGTCCCAATTCTTCCCATTCCCATTGAAACTTTTCAAATCCCTCTCAAAATTGTAGAAATTCTGTTGAAGCTTTTAAAATTCTCTCTAGAATTTTCAAAATCCATGTCCACATGTTTACAATTTCACGTCAAAAAATGGCTAAAATTCCAGTTGAAATTTTTTCAAAGTCCCTTAAAAATTTTCCAATTTTTGTCCCAATTCTTCCCATTCCCATTGAAACTTTTCAAATCCCTCTCAAAATCGTTGAAATTCTGTTGAAGCTTTTAAAATTCTCTCTAGAATTTTCAAAATCCATGTCCACATGTTTACAATTTCACGTCAAAAAATGGCTAAAATTCCAGTTGAAATTTTTTCAAAGTCCCTTCAAAATTTTCCAATTTTTGTCCCAATTCTTCCCATTCCCATTGAAACTTTTCAAAACCCTCTCAAAATTGTTGAAATTCTGTTGAAGCTTTTAAAATTCTCTCTAGAATTTTCAAAATCCATGTCCACATGTTTACAATTTCACGTCAAAAAATGGCTAAAATTCCAGTTGAAATTGTTTCAAAGTCCCTTAAAAATTTTCCAATTTTTGTCCCAATTCTTCCCATTCCCATTGAAACTTTTCAAATCCCTCTCAAAATTGTTGAAATTCTCTTGAAGCTTTTAAAATTCTCTCTAGAATTTTCAAAATCCATGTCCACATGTTTACAATTTCACGTCAAAAAATGGCTAAAATTCCAGTTGAAATTTTTTCAAAGTCCCTTCAAAATTTTCCAATTTTTGTCCCAATTCTTCCCATTCCCATTGAAACTTTTCAAATCCCTCTCAAAATTGTGGAAATTCTGTTAAAGCTTTTAAAGTTCTCTCTAGAATTTTCAAAATCCATGTCCACATGTTTACAATTTCACGTCAAAAAATGGCTAAAATTCCAGTTGAAATTTTTTCAAAGTCCCTGAAAAATTTTCCAATTTTTGTCCCAATTCTTCCCATTCCCATTGAAACTTTTCAAATCCCTCTCAAAATTGTTGAAATTCTGTTGAAGCTTTTAAAATTCTCTCTAGAATTTTCAAAATCCATGTCCACATGTTTACAATTTCACGTCAAAAAATGGCTAAAATTCCAGTTGAAATTTTTTCAAAGTCCCTGAAAAATTTTCCCATTTTTGTCCCAATTCTTCCCATTCCCATTGAAACTTTTCAAATCCCTCTCAAAATTGTTGAAATTCTGTTGAAGCTTTTAAAATTCTCTCTAGAATTTTCAAAATCCATGTCCACATGTTTACAATTTCACGTCAAAAAATGGCTAAAATTCCAGTTGAAATTTTTTCAAAGTCCCTTAAAAATTTTCCAATTTTTGTCCCAATTCTTCCCATTCCCATTGAAACTTTTCAAATCCCTCTCAAAATTGTTGAAATTCTGTTGAAGCTTTTAAAATTCTCTCTAGAATTTTCAAAATCCATGTCCACATGTTTACAATTTCACGTCAAAAAATGGCTAAAATTCCAGTTGAAATTGTTTCAAAGTCCCTTAAAAATTTTCCAATTTTTGTCCCAATTCTTCCCATTCCCATTGAAACTTTTCAAATCCCTCTCAAAATTGTAGAAATTCTGTTGAAGCTTTTAAAATTCTCTCTAGAATTTTCAAAATCCATGTCCACATGTTTACAATTTCACGTCAAAAAATGGCTAAAATTCCAGTTGAAATTTTTTCAAAGTCCCTTAAAAATTTTCCAATTTTTGTCCCAATTCTTCCCATTCCCATTGAAACTTTTCAAATCCCTCTCAAAATCGTTGAAATTCTGTTGAAGCTTTTAAAATTCTCTCTAGAATTTTCAAAATCCATGTCCACATGTTTACAATTTCACGTCAAAAAATGGCTAAAATTCCAGTTGAAATTTTTTCAAAGTCCCTTCAAAATTTTCCAATTTTTGTCCCAATTCTTCCCATTCCCATTGAAACTTTTCAAAACCCTCTCAAAATTGTTGAAATTCTGTTGAAGCTTTTAAAATTCTCTCTAGAATTTTCAAAATCCATGTCCACATGTTTACAATTTCACGTCAAAAAATGGCTAAAATTCCAGTTGAAATTGTTTCAAAGTCCCTTAAAAATTTTCCAATTTTTGTCCCAATTCTTCCCATTCCCATTGAAACTTTTCAAATCCCTCTCAAAATTGTTGAAATTCTCTTGAAGCTTTTAAAATTCTCTCTAGAATTTTCAAAATCCATGTCCACATGTTTACAATTTCACGTCAAAAAATGGCTAAAATTCCAGTTGAAATTTTTTCAAAGTCCCTTCAAAATTTTCCAATTTTTGTCCCAATTCTTCCCATTCCCATTGAAACTTTTCAAATCCCTCTCAAAATTGTTGAAATTCTGTTAAAGCTTTTAAAGTTCTCTCTAGAATTTTCAAAATCCATGTCCACATGTTTACAATTTCACGTCAAAAAATGGCTAAAATTCCAGTTGAAATTTTTTCAAAGTCCCTGAAAAATTTTCCAATTTTTGTCCCAATTCTTCCCATTCCCATTGAAACTTTTCAAATCCCTCTCAAAATTGTTGAAATTCTGTTGAAGCTTTTAAAATTCTCTCTAGAATTTTCAAAATCCATGTCCACATGTTTACAATTTCACGTCAAAAAATGGCTAAAATTCCAGTTGAAATTTTTTCAAAGTCCCTGAAAAATTTTCCCATTTTTGTCCCAATTCTTCCCATTCCCATTGAAACTTTTCAAATCCCTCTCAAAATTGTTGAAATTCTGTTGAAGCTTTTAAAATTCTCTCTAGAATTTTCAAAATCCATGTCCACATGTTTACAATTTCACGTCAAAAAATGGCTAAAATTCCAGTTGAAATTTTTTCAAAGTCCCTTAAAAATTTTCCAATTTTTGTCCCAATTCTTCCCATTCCCATTGAAACTTTTCAAATCCCTCTCAAAATTGTTGAAATTCTGTTGAAGCTTTTAAAATTCTCTCTAGAATTTTCAAAATCCATGTCCACATGTTTACAATTTCACGTAAAAAAAAATGCTAAAATTCCAGTTGAAATTGTTTCAAAGTCCCTTAAAAATTTTCCAATTTTTGTCCCAATTCTTCCCATTCCCATTGAAACTTTTCAAATCCCTCTCAAAATTGTAGAAATTCTGTTAAAGCTTTTAAAATTCTCTCTAGAATTTTCAAAATCCATGTCCACATGTTTACAATTTCGCGTCAAAAAATGGCTAAAATTCCAGTTGAAATTTTTTCAAAGTCCCTTAAAAATTTTCCCATTTTTGTCCCAATTCTTCCCATTCCCATTGAAACTTTTCAAATCCCTCTCAAAATTGTTGAAATTCTCTTGAAGCTTTTAAAATTCTCTCTAGAATTTTCAAAATCCATGTCCACATGTTTACAATTTCACGTAAAAAAAATGGCTAAAATTCCAGTTGAAATTTTTTCAAAGTCCCTTCAAAATTTTCCAATTTTTGTCCCAATTCTTCCCATTCCCATTGAAACTTTTCAAATCCCTCTCAAAATTGTTGAAATTCTGTTGAAGCTTTTAAAATTCTCTCTAGAATTTTCAAAATCCATGTCCACATGTTTACCATTTCACGTAAAAAAAATACTAAAATTCCAGTTGAAATTTTTTCAAAGTCCCTTAAAAATTTTCCAATTTTTGTTCCAATTCTTCCCATTCCCATTGAAACTTTTCAAATCCCTCTCAAAATTGTTGAAATTCTCTTGAAGCTTTTAAAATTCTCTCTAGAATTTTCAAAATCCATGTCCACATGTTTACGATTTCATGTCAAAAAAATGCTAAAATTCCAGTTGAAATTTTTTCAAAGTCCCTTAAAAATTTTCCAATTTTTGTCCCAATTCTTCCCATTCCCATTGAAACTTTTCAAATCCCTCTCAAAATTGTTGAAATTCTGTTGAAGCTTTTAAAATTCTCTCTAGAATTTTCAAAATCCATGTCCACATGTTTACAATTTCACGTAAAAAAATGCTAAAATTCCAGTTGAAATTTTTTCAAAGTCCCTTAAAAATTTTCCCATTTTTGTCCCAATTCTTCCCATTCCCATTGAAACTTTTCAAATCCCTCTCAAAATTGTTGAAATTCTGTTGAAGCTTTTAAAATTCTCTCTAGAATTTTCAAAATCCATGTCCACATGTTTACAAGTTCACGTCAAAAAATGGCTAAAATTCCAGTTGAAATTTTTTCAAAGTCCCTTAAAAATTTTCCAATTTTTGTCCCAATTCTTCCCATTCCCATTGAAACTTTTCAAATCCCTCTCAAAATTGTTGAAATTCTGTTGAAGCTTTTAAAATTCTCTCTAGAATTTTCAAAATCCATGTCCACATGTTTACAATTTCACGTCAAAAAATGGCTAAAATTCCAGTTGAAATTTTTTCAAAGTCCCTTAAAAATTTTCCCATTTTTGTCCCAATTCTTCCCATTCCCATTGAAACTTTTCAAATCCCTCTCAAAATTGTTGAAATTCTGTTGAAGCTTTTAAAATTCTCTCTAGAATTTTCAAAATCCATGTCCACATGTTTACCATTTCACGTCAAAAAATGGCTAAAATTCCAGTTGAAATTTTTTCAAAGTCCCTGAAAAATTTTCCAATTTTTGTCCCAATTCTTCCCATTCCCATTGAAACTTTTCAAATCCCTCTCAAAATTGTTGAAATTCTCTTGAAGCTTTTAAAATTCTCTCTAGAATTTTCAAAATCCATGTCCACATGTTTACAATTTCACGTCAAAAAATGGCTAAAATTCCAGTTGAAATTTTTTCAAAGTCCCTTAAAAATTTTCCCATTTTTGTCCCAATTCTTCCCATTCCCATTGAAACTTTTCAAATCCCTCTCAAAATTGTTGAAATTCTGTTGAAGCTTTTAAAATTCTCTCTAGAATTTTCAAAATCCATGTCCACATGTTTACCATTTCACGTCAAAAATGGCTAAAATTCCAGTTGAAATTTTTTCAAAGTCCCTTCAAAATTTTCCAATTTTTGTCCCAATTCTTCCCATTCCCATTGAAACTTTTCAAATCCCTCTCAAAATTGTTGAAATTCTGTTGAAGCTTTTAAAATTCTCTCTAGAATTTTCAAAATCCATGTCCACATGTTTACAATTTCACGTCAAAAAATGGCTAAAATTCCAGTTGATATTTTTTCAAAGTCCCTTCAAAATTTTCCAATTTTTGTCCCAATTCTTCCCATTCCCATTGAAACTTTTCAAATCCCTCTCAAAATTGTAGAAATTCTGTTGAAGCTTTTAAAATTCTCTCTAGAATTTTCAAAATCCATGTCCACATGTTTACAATTTCACGTAAAAAAAATGGCTAAAATTCCAGTTGAAATTTTTTCAAAGTCCCTTAAAAATTTTCCAATTTTTGTCCCAATTCTTCCCATTCCCATTGAAACTTTTCAAATCCCTCTCAAAATTGTTGAAATTCTGTTGAAGCTTTTAAAATTCTCTCTAGAATTTTCAAAATCCATGTCCACATGTTTACAATTTCACGTCAAAAAATGGCTAAAATTCCAGTTGAAATTTTTTCAAAGTCCCTTCAAAATTTTCCAATTTTTGTCCCAATTCTTCCCATTCCCATTGAAACTTTTCAAATCCCTCTCAAAATTGTAGAAATTCTGTTGAAGCTTTTAAAATTCTCTCTAGAATTTTCAAAATCCATGTCCACATGTTTACAATTTCATGTCAAAAAATGGCTAAAATTCCAGTTGAAATTTTTTCAAAGTCCCTTAAAAATTTTCCAATTTTTGTCCCAATTCTTCCCATTCCCATTGAAACTTTTCAAATCCCTCTCAAAATTGTTGAAATTCTGTTGAAGCTTTTAAAATTCTCTCTAGAATTTTCAAAATCCATGGCCACATGTTTATAATTTCACGTAAAAAAATGGCTAAAATTCCAGTTGAAATGTTTTCAAAGTCCCTTAAAAATTTTCCAATTTTTGTCCCAATTCTTCGCATTCCCATTGAAACTTTTCAAATCCCTCTCAAAATTGTTGAAATTCTGTTGAAGCTTTTAAAATTCTCTCTAGAATTTTCAAAATCCATGTCCACATGTTTACAATTTCACGTCAAAAAATGGCTAAAATTCCAGTTGAAATTTTTTCAAAGTCCCTTCAAAATTTTCCAATTTTTGTCCCAATTCTTCCCATTCCCATTGAAACTTTTCAAATCCCTTTCAAAATTGTTGAAATTCTGTTGAAGCTTTTAAAATTCTCTCTAGAATTTTCAAAATCCATGTCCACATGTTTACAATTTCACGTCAAAAAATGGCTAAAATTCCAGTTGATATTTTTTCAAAGTCCTTTAAAAATTTTCTAATTTTTGTCCCAATTCTTCCCATTCCCATTGAAACTTTTCAAATCCCTCTCAAAATTGTTGAAATTCTGTTGAAGCTTTTAAAATTCTCTCTAGAATTTTCAAAATCCATGTCCACATGTTTACAATTTCACGTCAAAAATGGCTAAAATTCCAGTTGAAATTTTTTCAAAGTCCCTTAAAAATTTTCCAATTTTTGTCCCAATTCTTCCCATTCCCATTGAAACTTTTCAAATCCCTCTCAAAATTGTTGAAATTCTGTTGAAGCTTTTAAAATTCTCTCTAGAATTTTCAAAATCCATGTCCACATGTTTACCATTTCACGTCAAAAAATGGCTAAAATTCCAGTTGAAATTTTTTCAAAGTCCCTTAAAAATTTTCCAATTTTTGTCCCAATTCTTCCCATTCCCATTGAAACTTTTCAAATCCCTCTCAAAATTGTTGAAATTCTGTTGAAGCTTTTAAAATTCTCTCTAGAATTTTCAAAATCCATGTCCACATGTTTACAAGTTCACGTCAAAAAATGGCTAAAATTCCAGTTGAAATTTTTTCAAAGTCCCTGAAAAATTTTCCAATTTTTGTCCCAATTCTTCCCATTCCCATTGAAACTTTTCAAATCCCTCTCAAAATTGTTGAAATTCTGTTGAAGCTTTTAAAATTCTCTCTAGAATTTTCAAAATCCATGTCCACATGTTTACAATTTCACGTCAAAAAATGGCTAAAATTCCAGTTGAAATTGTTACAAAGTCCCTTAAAAATTTCCCAATTTTTGTCCCAATTCTTCCCATTCCCATTGAAACTTTTCAAATCCCTCTCAAAATTGTTGAAATTCTGTTGAAGCTTTTAAAATTCTCTCTAGAATTTTCAAAATCCATGTCCACATGTTTACAATTTCACGTCAAAAATGGCTAAAATTCCAGTTGAAATTTTTTCAAAGTCCCTGAAAAATTTTCCAATTTTTGTCCCAATTCTTCCCATTCCCATTGAAACTTTTCAAATCCCTCTCAAAATTGTTGAAATTCTGTTGAAGCTTTTAAAATTCTCTCTAGAATTTTCAAAATCCATGTCCACATGTTTACAATTTCACGTCAAAAAATGGCTAAAATTCCAGTTGAAATTTTTTCAAAGTCCCTTAAAAATTTTCCAATTTTTTTCCCAATTCTTCCCATTCCCATTGAAACTTTTCAAATCCCTCTCAAAATCGTTGAAATTCTGTTGAAGCTTTTAAAATTCTCTCTAGAATTTTCAAAATCCATGTCCACATGTTTACAATTTCACGTCAAAAAATGGCTAAAATTCCAGTTGAAATTTTTTCAAAGTCCCTTAAAAATTTTCCAATTTTTGTCCCAATTCTTCCCATTCCCATTGAAACTTTTCAAATCCCTCTCAAAATTGTTGAAATTCTGTTGAAGCTTTTAAAATTCTCTCTAGAATTTTCAAAATCCATGTCCACATGTTTACCATTTCACGTCAAAAAATGGCTAAAATTCCAGTTGAAATTTTTTCAAAGTCCCTTAAAAATTTTCCAATTTTTGTCCCAATTCTTCCCATTCCCATTGAAACTTTTCAAATCCCTCTCAAAATTGTTGAAATTCTGTTGAAGCTTTTAAAATTCTCTCTAGAATTTTCAAAATCCATGTCCACATGTTTACAATTTCACGTCAAAAAATGGCTAAAATTCCAGTTGAAATTATTTCAAAGTCCCTTAAAAATTTTCCAATTTTTGTCCCAATTCTTCCCATTCCCATTGAAACTTTTCAAATCCCTCTCAAAATCGTTGAAATTCTGTTGAAGCTTTTAAAATTCTCTCTAGAATTTTCAAAATCCATGTCCACATGTTTACAATTTCACGTCAAAAAATGGCTAAAATTCCAGTTGAAATTTTTTCAAAGTCCCTTCAAAATTTTCCAATTTTTGTCCCAATTCTTCCCATTCCCATTGAAACTTTTCAAAACCCTCTCAAAATTGTTGAAATTCTGTTGAAGCTTTTAAAATTCTCTCTAGAATTTTCAAAATCCATGTCCACATGTTTACAATTTCACGTCAAAAAATGGCTAAAATTCCAGTTGAAATTTTTTCAAAGTCCCTTCAAAATTTTCCAATTTTTGTCCCAATTCTTCCCATTCCCATTGAAACTTTTCAAATCCCTCTCAAAACTGTTGAAATTCTGTTGAAGCTTTTGAAATTCTCTCTAGAATTTTCAAAATCCATGTCCACATGTTTACAATTTCACGTCAAAAAAATGCTAAAATTCCAGTTGAAATTTTTTCAAAGTCCCTGAAAAATTTTCCAATTTTTGTCCCAATTCTTCCCATTCCCATTGAAACTTTTCAAATCCCTCTCAAAATTGTTGAAATTCTGTTGAAGCTTTTAAAATTCTCTCTAGAATTTTCAAAATCCATGTCCACATGTTTACAATTTCACGTCAAAAAATGGCTAAAATTCCAGTTGAAATTTTTTCAAAGTCCCTGAAAAATGTTCCCATTTTTGTCCCAATTCTTCCCATTCCCATTGAAACTTTTCAAATCCCTCTCAAAATTGTTGAAATTCTGTTGAAGCTTTTAAAATTCTCTCTAGAATTTTCAAAATCCATGTCCACATGTTTACCATTTCACGTCAAAAATGGCTAAAATTCCAGTTGAAATTTTTTCAAAGTCCCTTAAAAATTTTCCAATTTTTGTCCCAATTCTTCCCATTCCCATTGAAACTTTTCAAATCCCTCTCAAAATTGTAGAAATTCTGTTGAAGCTTTTAAAATTCTCTCTAGAATTTTCAAAATCCATGTCCACATGTTTACAATTTCACGTCAAAAAATGGCTAAAATTCCAGTTGATATTTTTTCAAAGTCCCTTCAAAATTTTCCAATTTTTGTCCCAATTCTTCCCATTCCCATTGAAACTTTTCAAATCCCTCTCAAAATTGTTGAAATTCTGTTGAAGCTTTTAAAATTCTCTCTAGAATTTTCAAAATCCATGTCCACATGTTTACAATTTCACGTCAAAAAAATGGCTAAAATTCCAGTTGAAATTTTTTCAAAGTCCCTTAAAAATTTTCCAATTTTTGTCCCAATTCTTCCCATTCCCATTGAAACTTTTCAAATCCCTCTCAAAATTGTAGAAATTCTGTTGAAGCTTTTAAAATTCTCTCTAGAATTTTCAAAATCCATGTCCACATGTTTACAATTTCACGTCAAAAAATGGCTAAAATTCCAGTTGAAATTTTTTCAAAGTCCCTGAAAAATTTTCCAATTTTTGTCCCAATTCTTCCCATTCCCATTGAAACTTTTCAAATCCCTCTCAAAATCGTTGAAATTCTGTTGAAGCTTTTAAAATTCTCTCTAGAATTTTCAAAATCCATGTCCACATGTTTACAATTTCACGTCAAAAAATGGCTAAAATTCCAGTTGAAATTTTTTCGAAGTCCTTTAAAAATTTTCCAATTTTTGTCCCAATTCTTCCCATTCCCATTGAAACTTTTCAAATCCCTCTCAAAATTGTTGAAATTCTCTTGAAGCTTTTAAAATTCTCTCTAGAATTTTCAAAATCCATGTCCACATGTTTACAATTTCACGTCAAAAATGGCTAAAATTCCAGTTGAAATTTTTTCAAAGTCCCTTAAAAATTTTCCAATTTTTGTCCCAATTCTTCCCATTCCCATTGAAACTTTTCAAATCCCTCTCAAAATTGTTGAAATTCTGTTGAAGCTTTTAAAATTCTCTCTAGAATTTTCAAAATCCATGTCCACATGTTTACAATTTCACGTCAAAAAATGGCTAAAATTCCAGTTGAAATTGTTACAAAGTCCCTTAAAAATTTCCCAATTTTTGTCCCAATTCTTCCCATTCCCATTGAAACTTTTCAAATCCCTCTCAAAATTGTTGAAATTCTGTTGAAGCTTTTAAAATTCTCTCTAGAATTTTCAAAATCCATGTCCACATGTTTACAATTTCACGTCAAAAATGGCTAAAATTCCAGTTGAAATTTTTTCAAAGTCCCTGAAAAATTTTCCAATTTTTGTCCCAATTCTTCCCATTCCCATTGAAACTTTTCAAATCCCTCTCAAAATTGTTGAAATTCTGTTGAAGCTTTTAAAATTCTCTCTAGAATTTTCAAAATCCATGTCCACATGTTTACAATTTCACGTCAAAAATGGCTAAAATTCCAGTTGAAATTGTTACAAAGTCCCTTAAAAATTTCCCAATTTTTGTCCCAATTCTTCCCATTCCCATTGAAACTTTTCAAATCCCTCTCAAAATTGTTGAAATTCTGTTGAAGCTTTTAAAATTCTCTCTAGAATTTTCAAAATCCATGTCCACATGTTTACAATTTCACGTCAAAAATGGCTAAAATTCCAGTTGAAATTTTTTCAAAGTCCCTTAAAAATTTCCCAATTTTTGTCCCAATTCTTCCCATTCCCATTGAAACTTTTCAAATCCCTCTCAAAATTGTTGAAATTCTGTTGAAGCTTTTAAAATTCTCTCTAGAATTTTCAAAATCCATGTCCACATGTTTACAATTTCACGTCAAAAAATGGCTAAAATTCCAGTTGAAATTTTTTCAAAGTCCCTGAAAAATTTTCCAATTTTTGTCCCAATTCTTCCCATTCCCATTGAAACTTTTCAAATCCCTCTCAAAACTGTTGAAATTCTGTTGAAGCTTTTGAAATTCTCTCTAGAATTTTCAAAATCCATGTCCACATGTTTACAATTTCACGTCAAAAAAATGCTAAAATTCCAGTTGAAATTTTTCAAAGTCCCTGAAAAATTTTCCAATTTTTGTCCCAATTCTTCCCATTCCCATTGAAACTTTTCAAATCCCTCTCAAAATTGTTGAAATTCTGTTGAAGCTTTTAAAATTCTCTCTAGAATTTTCAAAATCCATGTCCACATGTTTACAATTTCACGTCAAAAAATGGCTAAAATTCCAGTTGAAATTTTTTCAAAGTCCCTGAAAAATGTTCCCATTTTTGTCCCAATTCTTCCCATTCCCATTGAAACTTTTCAAATCCCTCTCAAAATTGTTGAAATTCTGTTGAAGCTTTTAAAATTCTCTCTAGAATTTTCAAAATCCATGTCCACATGTTTACCATTTCACGTCAAAAATGGCTAAAATTCCAGTTGAAATTTTTTCAAAGTCCCTTAAAAATTTTCCAATTTTTGTCCCAATTCTTCCCATTCCCATTGAAACTTTTCAAATCCCTCTCAAAATTGTAGAAATTCTGTTGAAGCTTTTAAAATTCTCTCTAGAATTTTCAAAATCCATGTCCACATGTTTACAATTTCACGTCAAAAAATGGCTAAAATTCCAGTTGATATTTTTTCAAAGTCCCTTCAAAATTTTCCAATTTTTGTCCCAATTCTTCCCATTCCCATTGAAACTTTTCAAATCCCTCTCAAAATTGTAGAAATTCTGTTGAAGCTTTTAAAATTCTCTCTAGAATTTTCAAAATCCATGTCCACATGTTTACAATTTCACGTAAAAAAAATGGCTAAAATTCCAGTTGAAATTTTTTCAAAGTCCCTTAAAAATTTTCCAATTTTTGTCCCAATTCTTCCCATTCCCATTGAAACTTTTCAAATCCCTCTCAAAATTGTAGAAATTCTGTTGAAGCTTTTAAAATTCTCTCTAGAATTTTCAAAATCCATGTCCACATGTTTACAATTTCACGTCAAAAAATGGCTAAAATTCCAGTTGAAATTTTTTCAAAGTCCCTGAAAAATTTTCCAATTTTTGTCCCAATTCTTCCCATTCCCATTGAAACTTTTCAAATCCCTCTCAAAATTGTGGAAATTCTGTTAAAGCTTTTAAAATTCTCTCTAGAATTTTCAAAATCCATGTCCACATGTTTACAATTTCACGTCAAAAAATTGCTAAAATTCCAGTTGAAATTTTTTCGAAGTCCTTTAAAAATTTTCCAATTTTTGTCCCAATTCTTCCCATTCCCATTGAAACTTTTCAAATCCCTCTCAAAATTGTTGAAATTCTGTTGAAGCTTTTAAAATTCTCTCTAGAATTTTCAAAATCCATGTCCACATGTTTACAATTTCACGTCAAAAATGGCTAAAATTCCAGTTGAAATTTTTTCAAAGTCCCTTAAAAATTTTCCAATTTTTGTCCCAATTCTTCCCATTCCCATTGAAACTTTTCAAATCCCTCTCAAAATTGTTGAAATTCTGTTGAAGCTTTAAAATTCTCTCTAGAATTTTCAAAATCCATGTCCACATGTTTACAATTTCACGTCAAAAAATGGCTAAAATTCCAGTTGAAATTTTTTCAAAGTCCCTTAAAAATTTTCCAATTTTTGTCCCAATTCTTCCCATTCCCATTGAAACTTTTCAAATCCCTCTCAAAATTGTTGAAATTCTGTTGAAGCTTTTAAAATTCTCTCTAGAATTTTCAAAATCCATGTCCACATGTTTACAATTTCACATCAAAAAATGGCTAAAATTCCAGTTGAAATTTTTTCAAAGTCCCTTAAAAATTTTCCAATTTTTGTCCCAATTCTTCCCATTCCCATTGAAACTTTTCAAATCCCTCTCAAAATCGTTGAAATTCTGTTGAAGCTTTTAAAATTCTCTCTAGAATTTTCAAAATCCATGTCCACATGTTTACAATTTCACGTCAAAAAATGGCTAAAATTCCAGTTGAAATTTTTTCAAAGTCCCTTCAAAATTTTCCAATTTTTGTCCCAATTCTTCCCATTCCCATTGAAACTTTTCAAAACCCTCTCAAAATTGTTGAAATTCTGTTGAAGCTTTTAAAATTCTCTCTAGAATTTTCAAAATCCATGTCCACATGTTTACAATTTCACGTCAAAAAATGGCTAAAATTCCAGTTGAAATTTTTTCAAAGTCCCTTCAAAATTTTCCAATTTTTGTCCCAATTCTTCCCATTCCCATTGAAACTTTTCAAATCCCTCTCAAAACTGTTGAAATTCTGTTGAAGCTTTTGAAATTCTCTCTAGAATTTTCAAAATCCATGTCCACATGTTTACAATTTCACGTCAAAAAAATGCTAAAATTCCAGTTGAAATTTTTTCAAAGTCCCTGAAAAATTTTCCAATTTTTGTCCCAATTCTTCCCATTCCCATTGAAACTTTTCAAATCCCTCTCAAAATCGTTGAAATTCTGTTGAAGCTTTTAAAATTCTCTCTAGAATTTTCAAAATCCATGTCCACATGTTTACAATTTCACGTCAAAAAATGGCTAAAATTCCAGTTGAAATTTTTTCAAAGTCCCTGAAAAATTTTCCAATTTTTGTCCCAATTCTTCCCATTCCCATTGAAACTTCTCAAATCCCTCTCAAAATTGTTGAAATTCTGTTGAAGCTTTTAAAATTCTCTCTAGAATTTTCAAAATCCATGTCCACATGTTTACAATTTCGCGTCAAAAAATGGCTAAAATTCCAGTTGAAATTTTTTCAAAGTCCCTGAAAAATTTTCCAATTTTTGTCCCAATTCTTCCCATTCCCATTGAAACTTTTCAAATCCCTCTCAAAATTGTTGAAATTCTGTTGAAGCTTTTAAAATTCTCTCTAGAATTTTCAAAATCCATGTCCACATGTTTACAATTTCACGTCAAAAAATGGCTAAAATTCCAGTTGAAATTTTTTCAAAGTCCCTTAAAAATTTTCCAATTTTTGTCCCAATTCTTCCCATTCCCATTGAAACTTTTCAAATCCCTCTCAAAATTGTTGAAATTCTGTTGAAGCTTTTAAAATTCTCTCTAGAATTTTCAAAATCCATGTCCACATGTTTACAATTTCACGTCAAAAAATGGCTAAAATTCCAGTTGAAATTTTTTCAAAGTCCCTTAAAAATTTTCCAATTTTTGTCCCAATTCTTCCCATTCCCATTGAAACTTTTCAAATCCCTCTCAAAATTGTTGAAATTCTCTTGAAGCATTTAAAATTCTCTCTAGAATTTTCAAAATCCATGGCCACATGTTTACAATTTCACGTAAAAAAAAATGCTAAAATTCCAGTTGAAATTTTTTCAAAGTCCCTTAAAAATTTTCCAATTTTTGTCCCAATTCTTCCCATTCCCATTGAAACTTTTCAAATCCCTCTCAAAATTGTTGAAATTCTGTTGAAGCTTTTAAAATTCTCTCTAGAATTTTCAAAATCCATGTCCACATGTTTACAATTTCACGTCAAAAAATGGCTAAAATTCCAGTTGAAATTTTTTCAAAGTCCCTTCAAAATTTTCCAATTTTTGTCCCAATTCTTCCCATTCCCATTGAAACTTTTCAAATCCCTCTCAAAATTGTAGAAATTCTGTTAAAGCTTTTAAAATTCTCTCTAGAATTTTCAAAATCCATGTCCACATGTTTACAATTTCGCGTCAAAAAATGGCTAAAATTCCAGTTGAAATTTTTTCAAAGTCCCTTAAAAATTTTCCCATTTTTGTCCCAATTCTTCCCATTCCCATTGAAACTTTTCAAATCCCTCTCAAAATTGTTGAAATTCTGTTGAAGCTTTTAAAATTCTCTCTAGAATTTTCAAAATCCATGTCCACATGTTTACAATTTCACGTAAAAAAAAATGCTAAAATTCCAGTTGAAATTTTTTCAAAGTCCCTTAAAAATTTTCCAATTTTTGTCCCAATTCTTCCCATTCCCATTGAAACTTTTCAAATCCCTCTCCAAATTGTTGAAATTCTGTTGAAGCTTTTAAAATTCTCTCTAGTATTTTCAAAATCCATGTCCACATGTTTACCATTTCACGTAAAAAAAATACTAAAATTCCAGTTGAAATTTTTTCAAAGTCCCTTAAAAATTTTCCAATTTTTGTCCCAATTCTTCCCATTCCCATTGAAACTTTTCAAATCCCTCTCAAAATTGTTGAAATTCTGTTGAAGCTTTTAAAATTCTCTCTAGAATTTTCAAAATCCATGTCCACATGTTTACGATTTCATGTCAAAAAAATGCTAAAATTCCAGTTGAAATTTTTTCAAAGTCCCTTAAAAATTTTCCAATTTTTGTCCCAATTCTTCCCATTCCCATTGAAACTTTTCAAATCCCTCTCAAAATTGTTGATATTCTGTTGAAGCTTTTAAAATTCTCTCTAGAATTTTCAAAATCCATGTCCACATGTTTACAATTTCACGTCAAAAAATGGCTAAAATTCCAGTTGATATTTTTTCAAAGTCCCTTCAAAATTTTCCCATTTTTGTCCCAATTCTTCCCATTCCCATTGAAACTTTTCAAATCCCTCTCAAAATTGTTGAAATTCTGTTGAAGCTTTTAAAATTCTCTCTAGAATTTTCAAAATCCATGTCCACATGTTTACAATTTCACGTCAAAAAAATGGCTAAAATTCCAGTTGAAATTTTTTCAAAGTCCCTTAAAAATTTTCCAATTTTTGTCCCAATTCTTCCCATTCCCATTGAAACTTTTCAAATCCCTCTCAAAATTGTAGAAATTCTGTTGAAGCTTTTAAAATTCTCTCTAGAATTTTCAAAATCCATGTCCACATGTTTACAAGTTCACGTCAAAAAATGGCTAAAATTCCAGTTGAAATTGTTTCAAAGTCCCTTAAAAATTTTCCAATTTTTGTCCCAATTCTTCCCATTCCCATTGAAACTTTTCAAATCCCTCTCAAAATTGTTGAAATTCTGTTGAAGCTTTTAAAATTCTCTCTAGAATTTTCAAAATCCATGTCCACATGTTTACCATTTCACGTCAAAAAATGGCTAAAATTCCAGTTGAAATTTTTTCAAAGTCCCTTAAAAATTTTCCCATTTTTGTCCCAATTCTTCCCATTCCCATTGAAACTTTTCAAATCCCTCTCAAAATTGTTGAAATTCTGTTGAAGCTTTTAAAATTCTCTCTAGAATTTTCAAAATCCATGTCCACATGTTTACCATTTCACGTCAAAAATGGCTAAAATTCCAGTTGAAATTTTTTCAAAGTCCCTTAAAAATTTTCCCATTTTTGTCCCAATTCTTCCCATTCCCATTGAAACTTTTCAAATCCCTCTCAAAATTGTAGAAATTCTGTTGAAGCTTTTAAAATTCTCTCTAGAATTTTCAAAATCCATGTCCACATGTTTACAATTTCACGTCAAAAAATGGCTAAAATTCCAGTTGATATTTTTTCAAAGTCCCTTCAAAATTTTCCAATTTTTGTCCCAATTCTTCCCATTCCCATTGAAACTTTTCAAATCCCTCTCAAAATTGTAGAAATTCTGTTGAAGCTTTTAAAATTCTCTCTAGAATTTTCAAAATCCATGTCCACATGTTTACAATTTCACGTAAAAAAAATGGCTAAAATTCCAGTTGAAATTTTTTCAAAGTCCCTTAAAAATTTTCCAATTTTTGTCCCAATTCTTCCCATTCCCATTGAAACTTTTCAAATCCCTCTCAAAATTGTTGAAATTCTGTTGAAGCTTTTAAAATTCTCTCTAGAATTTTCAAAATCCATGTCCACATGTTTACAATTTCACGTCAAAAAATGGCTAAAATTCCAGTTGAAATTTTTTCAAAGTCCCTGAAAAATTTTCCAATTTTTGTCCCAATTCTTCCCATTCCCATTGAAACTTTTCAAATCCCTCTCAAAATTGTAGAAATTCTGTTGAAGCTTTTAAAATTCTCTCTAGAATTTTCAAAATCCATGTCCACATGTTTACAATTTCACGTAAAAAAAATGGCTAAAATTCCAGTTGAAATTTTTTCAAAGTCCCTGAAAAATTTTCCAATTTTTGTCCCAATTCTTCCCATTCCCATTGAAACTTTTCAAATCCCTCTCAAAATTGTTGAAATTCTGTTGAAGCTTTTAAAATTCTCTCTAGAATTTTCAAAATCCATGGCCACATGTTTACAATTTCACGTAAAAAAATGGCTAAAATTCCAGTTGAAATTTTTTCTAAGTCCCTGAAAAATTTTCCAATTTTTGTCCCAATTCTTCCCATTCCCATTGAAACTTTTCAAATCCCTCTCAAAATTGTTGAAATTCTGTTGAAGCTTTTAAAATTCTCTCTAGAATTTTCAAAATCCATGTCCACATGTTTACAATTTCACGTCAAAAAAATGCTAAAATTCCAGTTGAAATTTTTTCAAAGTCCGTTAAAAATTTTCCCATTTTTGTCCCAATTCTTCCCATTCCCATTGAAACTTTTCAAATCCCTCTCAAAATTGTTGAAATTCTGTTGAAGCTTTTAAAATTCTCTCTAGAATTTTCAAAATCCATGTCCACATGTTTACAATTTCACGTAAAAAAAATGGCTAAAATTCCAGTTGAAATTTTTTCAAAGTCCCTTAAAAATTTTCCAATTTTTGTCCCAATTCTTCCCATTCCCATTGAAACTTTTCAAATCCCTCTCAAAATTGTTGAAATTCTGTTGAAGCTTTTAAAATTCTCTCTAGAATTTTCAAAATCCATGTCCACATGTTTACCATTTCACGTCAAAAAATGGCTAAAATTCCAGTTGAAATTTTTTCAAAGTCCCTGAAAAATTTTCCAATTTTTGTCCCAATTCTTCCCATTCCCATTGAAACTTTTCAAATCCCTCTCAAAATTGTTGAAATTCTGTTGAAGCTTTTAAAATTCTCTCTAGAATTTTCAAAATCCATGTCCACATGTTTACAATTTCACGTCAAAAAATGGCTAAAATTCCAGTTGAAATTTTTTCAAAGTCCCTTCAAAATTTTCCAATTTTTGTCCCAATTCTTCCCATTCCCATTGAAACTTTTCAAATCCCTCTCAAAATTGTTGA
The DNA here is from genome assembly GCF_964273445.1 of Streptopelia decaocto. NCBI lineage: Eukaryota > Metazoa > Chordata > Aves > Columbiformes > Columbidae > Streptopelia > Streptopelia decaocto. The sequence goes on from NW_028116048.1 coordinate 30,761, forward strand.
AATTCTGTTGAAGCTTTTAAAATTCTCTCTAGAATTTTCAAAATCCATGTCCACATGTTTACCATTTCACATCAAAAATAGCTAAAATTCCAGTTGAAATTTTTTCAAAGTCCCTTAAAAATTTTCCAATTTTTGTCCCAATTCTTCCCATTCCCATTGAAACTTTTCAAATCCCTCTCAAAATTGTAGAAATTCTGTTGAAGCTTTTAAAATTCTCTCTAGAATTTTCAAAATCCATGTCCACATGTTTACAATTTCACGTCAAAAAATGGCTAAAATTCCAGTTGATATTTTTTCAAAGTCCCTTCAAAATTTTCCAATTTTTGTCCCAATTCTTCCCATTCCCATTGAAACTTTTCAAATCCCTCTCAAAATTGTAGAAATTCTGTTGAAGCTTTTAAAATTCTCTCTAGAATTTTCAAAATCCATGTCCACATGTTTACAATTTCACGTAAAAAAAATGGCTAAAATTCCAGTTGAAATTTTTTCAAAGTCCCTTAAAAATTTTCCAATTTTTGTCCCAATTCTTCCCATTCCCATTGAAACTTTTCAAATCCCTCTCAAAATTGTAGAAATTCTGTTGAAGCTTTTAAAATTCTCTCTAGAATTTTCAAAATCCATGTCCACATGTTTACAATTTCACGTCAAAAAATGGCTAAAATTCCAGTTGAAATTTTTTCAAAGTCCCTTAAAAATTTTCCAATTTTTGTCCCAATTCTTCCCATTCCCATTGAAACTTTTCAAATCCCTCTCAAAATTGTAGAAATTCTGTTGAAGCTTTTAAAATTCTCTCTAGAATTTTCAAAATCCATGTCCACATGTTTACAATTTCACGTGAAATAAAATGGCTAAAATTCCAGTTGAAATTTTTTCAAAGTCCCTTAAAAATTTTCCAATTTTTGTCCCAATTCTACCCATTCCCATTGAAACTTTTCAAATCCCTCTCAAAATTGTTGAAATTCTGTTGAAGCTTTTAAAATTCTCTCTAGAATTTTCAAAATCCATGTCCACATGTTTACAATTTCACGTCAAAAAAATGCTAAAATTCCAGTTGAAATTTTTTCAAAGTCCCTTAAAAATTTTCCCATTTTTGTCCCAATTCTTCCCATTCCCATTGAAACTTTTCAAATCCCTCTCAAAATTGTTGAAATTCTGTTGAAGCTTTTAAAATTCTCTCTAGAATTTTCAAAATCCATGTCCACATGTTTACAATTTCACGTAAAAAAAATGGCTAAAATTCCAGTTGAAATTTTTTCAAAGTCCCTTAAAAATTTTCCAATTTTTGTCCCAATTCTTCCCATTCCCATTGAAACTTTTCAAATCCCTCTCAAAATTGTTGAAATTCTGTTGAAGCTTTTAAAATTCTCTCTAGAATTTTCAAAATCCATGTCCACATGTTTACCATTTCACGTCAAAAAATGGCTAAAATTCCAGTTGAAATTTTTTCAAAGTCCCTGAAAAATTTTCCAATTTTTGTCCCAATTCTTCCCATTCCCATTGAAACTTTTCAAATCCCTCTCAAAATTGTTGAAATTCTGTTGAAGCTTTTAAAATTCTCTCTAGAATTTTCAAAATCCATGTCCACATGTTTACAATTTCACGTCAAAAAATGGCTAAAATTCCAGTTGAAATTTTTTCAAAGTCCCTTCAAAATTTTCCAATTTTTGTCCCAATTCTTCCCATTCCCATTGAAACTTTTCAAATCCCTCTCAAAATTGTTGAAATTCTGTTGAAGCTTTTAAAATTCTCTCTAGAATTTTCAAAATCCATGTCCACATGTTTACAATTTCACGTAAAAAAAATGGCTAAAATTCCAGTTGAAATTTTTTCAAAGTCCCTTAAAAATTTTCCAATTTTTGTCCCAATTCTTCCCATTCCCATTGAAACTTTTCAAATCCCTCTCAAAATTGTAGAAATTCTGTTGAAGCTTTTAAAATTCTCTCTAGAATTTTCAAAATCCATGTCCACATGTTTACAATTTCACGTCAAAAAATGGCTAAAATTCCAGTTGAAATTTTTTCAAAGTCCCTTAAAAATTTTCCAATTTTTGTCCCAATTCTTCCCATTCCCATTGAAACTTTTCAAATCCCTCTCAAAATTGTAGAAATTCTGTTGAAGCTTTTAAAATTCTCTCTAGAATTTTCAAAATCCATGTCCACATGTTTACAATTTCACGTGAAATAAAATGGCTAAAATTCCAGTTGAAATTTTTTCAAAGTCCCTTAAAAATTTTCCAATTTTTGTCCCAATTCTACCCATTCCCATTGAAACTTTTCAAATCCCTCTCAAAATTGTTGAAATTCTGTTGAAGCTTTTAAAATTCTCTCTAGAATTTTCAAAATCCATGTCCACATGTTTACAATTTCACGTCAAAAAAATGCTAAAATTCCAGTTGAAATTTTTTCAAAGTCCTTAAAAATTTTCCCATTTTTGTCCCAATTCTTCCCATTCCCATTGAAACTTTTCAAATCCCTCTCAAAATTGTTGAAATTCTGTTGAAGCTTTTAAAATTCTCTCTAGAATTTTCAAAATCCATGTCCACATGTTTACAATTTCACGTAAAAAAAATGGCTAAAATTCCAGTTGAAATTTTTTCAAAGTCCCTTAAAAATTTTCCAATTTTTGTCCCAATTCTTCCCATTCCCATTGAAACTTTTCAAATCCCTCTCAAAATTGTTGAAATTCTGTTGAAGCTTTTAAAATTCTCTCTAGAATTTTCAAAATCCCATGTCCACATGTTTACCATTTCACGTCAAAAATGGCTAAAATTCCAGTTGAAATTTTTTCAAAGTCCCTGAAAAATTTTCCAATTTTTGTCCCAATTCTTCCCATTCCCATTGAAACTTTTCAAATCCCTCTCAAAATTGTTGAAATTCTGTTGAAGCTTTTAAAATTCTCTCTAGAATTTTCAAAATCCATGTCCACATGTTTACAATTTCACGTCAAAAAATGGCTAAAATTCCAGTTGAAATTTTTTCAAAGTCCCTTCAAAATTTTCCAATTTTTGTCCCAATTCTTCCCATTCCCATTGAAACTTTTCAAATCCCTCTCAAAATTGTTGAAATTCTGTTGAAGCTTTTAAAATTCTCTCTAGAATTTTCAAAATCCATGTCCACATGTTTACAATTTCACGTCAAAAAATGGCTAAAATTCCAGTTGAAATTTTTTCAAAGTCCCTTAAAAATTTTCCAATTTTTGTCCCAATTCTTCCCATTCCCATTGAAACTTTTCAAATCCCTCTCAAAATTGTAGAAATTCTGTTGAAGCTTTTAAAATTCTCTCTAGAATTTTCAAAATCCATGTCCACATGTTTACAATTTCACGTGAAATAAAATGGCTAAAATTCCAGTTGAAATTTTTTCAAAGTCCCTTAAAAATTTTCCAATTTTTGTCCCAATTCTACCCATTCCCATTGAAACTTTTCAAATCCCTCTCAAAATTGTTGAAATTCTGTTGAAGCTTTTAAAATTCTCTCTAGAATTTTCAAAATCCATGTCCACATGTTTACAATTTCACGTCAAAAAAATGCTAAAATTCCAGTTGAAATTTTTTCAAAGTCCCTTAAAAATTTTCCCATTTTTGTCCCAATTCTTCCCATTCCCATTGAAACTTTCAAATCCCTCTCAAAATTGTTGAAATTCTGTTGAAGCTTTTAAAATTCTCTCTAGAATTTTCAAAATCCATGTCCACATGTTTACAATTTCACGTAAAAAAAATGGCTAAAATTCCAGTTGAAATTTTTTCAAAGTCCCTTAAAAATTTTCCAATTTTTGTCCCAATTCTTCCCATTCCCATTGAAACTTTTCAAATCCCTCTCAAAATTGTTGAAATTCTGTTGAAGCTTTTAAAATTCTCTCTAGAATTTTCAAAATCCATGTCCACATGTTTACCATTTCACGTCAAAAAATGGCTAAAATTCCAGTTGAAATTTTTTCAAAGTCCCTGAAAAATTTTCCAATTTTTGTCCCAATTCTTCCCATTCCCATTGAAACTTTTCAAATCCCTCTCAAAATTGTTGAAATTCTGTTGAAGCTTTTAAAATTCTCTCTAGAATTTTCAAAATCCATGTCCACATGTTTACAATTTCACGTCAAAAAATGGCTAAAATTCCAGTTGAAATTTTTTCAAAGTCCCTTCAAAATTTTCCAATTTTTGTCCCAATTCTTCCCATTCCCATTGAAACTTTTCAAATCCCTCTCAAAATTGTAGAAATTCTGTTGAAGCTTTTAAAATTCTCTCTAGAATTTTCAAAATCCATGTCCACATGTTTACAATTTCACGTCAAAATAGCTAAAATTCCAGTTGAAATTTTTTCAAAGTCCCTTAAAAATTTTCCAATTTTTGTCCCAATTCTTCCCATTCCCATTGAAACTTTTCAAATCCCTCTCAAAATTGTAGAAATTCTGTTGAAGCTTTTAAAATTCTCTCTAGAATTTTCAAAATCCATGTCCACATGTTTACAATTTCACGTCAAAAAATGGCTAAAATTCCAGTTGATATTTTTTCAAAGTCCCTTCAAAATTTTCCAATTTTTGTCCCAATTCTTCCCATTCCCATTGAAACTTTTCAAATCCCTCTCAAAATTGTAGAAATTCTGTTGAAGCTTTTAAAATTCTCTCTAGAATTTTCAAAATCCATGTCCACATGTTTACAATTTCACGTAAAAAAAATGGCTAAAATTCCAGTTGAAATTTTTTCAAAGTCCCTTAAAATTTTCCAATTTTTGTCCCAATTCTTCCCATTCCCATTGAAACTTTTCAAATCCCTCTCAAAATTGTAGAAATTCTGTTGAAGCTTTTAAAATTCTCTCTAGAATTTTCAAAATCCATGTCCACATGTTTACAATTTCACGTCAAAAAATGGCTAAAATTCCAGTTGAAATTTTTTCAAAGTCCCTTAAAAATTTTCCAATTTTTGTCCCAATTCTTCCCATTCCCATTGAAACTTTTCAAATCCCTCTCAAAATTGTAGAAATTCTGTTGAAGCTTTTAAAATTCTCTCTAGAATTTTCAAAATCCATGTCCACATGTTTACAATTTCACGTGAAATAAAATGGCTAAAATTCCAGTTGAAATTTTTTCAAAGTCCCTTAAAAATTTTCCAATTTTGTCCCAATTCTACCCATTCCCATTGAAACTTTTCAAATCCCTCTCAAAATTGTTGAAATTCTGTTGAAGCTTTTAAAATTCTCTCTAGAATTTTCAAAATCCATGGCCACATGTTTACAATTTCACGTAAAAAAATGGCTAAAATTCCAGTTGAAATGTTTTCAAAGTCCCTTAAAAATTTTCCAATTTTTGTCCCAATTCTTCCCATTCCCATTGAAACTTTTCAAATCCCTCTCAAAATTGTTGAAATTCTGTTGAAGCTTTTAAAATTCTCTCTAGAATTTTCAAAATCCATGGCCACATGTTTACAATTTCACGTCAAAAAATGGCTAAAATTCCAGTTGAAATTTTTTCAAAGTCCCTGAAAAATTTTCCAATTTTTGTCCCAATTCTTCCCATTCCCATTGAAACTTTTCAAATCCCTCTCAAAATTGTTGAAATTCTGTTGAAGCTTTTAAAATTCTCTCTAGAATTTTCAAAATCCATGTCTACATGTTTACAATTTCACGTAAAAAAAATTGCTAAAATTCCAGTTGAAATTTTTTCAAAGTCCCTGAAAAATTTTCCAATTTTTGTCCCAATTCTTCCCATTCCCATTGAAACTTTGCAAATCCCTCTCAAAATTGTAGAAATTCTGTTAAAGCTTTTAAAATTCTCTCTAGAATTTTCAAAATCCATGTCCACATGTTTACCATTTCACGTCAAAAAATGGCTAAAATTCCAGTTGAAATTTTTTCAAAGTCCCTGAAAAATTTTCCAATTTTTGTCCCAATTCTTCCCATTCCCATTGAAACTTTTCAAATCCCTCTCAAAATTGTTGAAATTCTGTTGAAGCTTTTAAAATTCTCTCTAGAATTTTCAAAATCCATGTCCACATGTTTACAATTTCACGTAAAAAAAATGGCTAAAATTCCAGTTGAAATTTTTTCAAAGTCCCTTAAAAATTTTCCAATTTTTGTCCCAATTCTTCCCATTCCCATTGAAACTTTTCAAATCCCTCTCAAAATTGTAGAAATTCTGTTGAAGCTTTTAAAATTCTCTCTAGAATTTTCAAAATCTATGTCCACATGTTTACAATTTCACGTCAAAAAATGGCTAAATTCCAGTTGATATTTTTTCAAAGTCCCTTCAAAATTTTCCAATTTTTGTCCCAGTTCTTCCCATTCCCATTGAAACTTTTCAAATCCCTCTCAAAATTGTAGAAATTCTGTTGAAGCTTTTAAAATTCTCTCTAGAATTTTCAAAATCCATGTCCACATGTTTACAATTTCACGTAAAAAAAATGGCTAAAATTCCAGTTGAAATTTTTTCAAAGTCCCTGAAAAATTTTCCAATTTTTGTCCCAATTCTTCCCATTCCCATTGAAACTTTTCAAATCCCTCTCAAAATTGTTGAAATTCTGTTGAAGCTTTTAAAATTCTCTCTAGAATTTTCAAAATCCATGTCCACATGTTTACAATTTCACGTAAAAAAAATGGCTAAAATTCCAGTTGAAATTTTTTCAAAGTCCCTTAAAAATTTTCCAATTTTTGTCCCAATTCTTCCCATTCCCATTGAAACTTTTCAAATCCCTCTCAAAATTGTAGAAATTCTGTTGAAGCTTTTAAAATTCTCTCTAGAATTTTCAAAATCCATGTCCACATGTTTACAATTTCACGTCAAAAAATGGCTAAAATTCCAGTTGAAATTTTTTCAAAGTCCCTTAAAAATTTTCCAATTTTTGTCCCAATTCTTCCCATTCCCATTGAAACTTTTCAAATCCCTCTCAAAATTGTAGAAATTCTGTTGAAGCTTTTAAAATTCTCTCTAGAATTTTCAAAATCCATGTCCACATGTTTACAATTTCACGTGAAATAAAATGGCTAAAATTCCAGTTGAAATTTTTTCAAAGTCCCTTAAAAATTTTCCAATTTTTGTCCCAATTCTACCCATTCCCATTGAAACTTTTCAAATCCCTCTCAAAATTGTTGAAATTCTGTTGAAGCTTTTAAAATTCTCTCTAGAATTTTCAAAATCCATGTCCACATGTTTACAATTTCACGTCAAAAAAATGCTAAAATTCCAGTTGAAATTTTTTCAAAGTCCCTTAAAAATTTTCCCATTTTTGTCCCAATTCTTCCCATTCCCATTGAAACTTTTCAAATCCCTCTCAAAATTGTTGAAATTCTGTTGAAGCTTTTAAAATTCTCTCTAGAATTTTCAAAATCCATGTCCACATGTTTACAATTTCACGTAAAAAAAATGGCTAAAATTCCAGTTGAAATTTTTTCAAAGTCCCTTAAAAATTTTCCAATTTTTGTCCCAATTCTTCCCATTCCCATTGAAACTTTTCAAATCCCTCTCAAAATTGTTGAAATTCTGTTGAAGCTTTTAAAATTCTCTCTAGAATTTTCAAAATCCATGTCCACATGTTTACCATTTCACGTCAAAAAATGGCTAAAATTCCAGTTGAAATTTTTTCAAAGTCCCTGAAAAATTTTCCAATTTTTGTCCCAATTCTTCCCATTCCCATTGAAACTTTTCAAATCCCTCTCAAAATTGTTGAAATTCTGTTGAAGCTTTTAAAATTCTCTCTAGAATTTTCAAAATCCATGTCCACATGTTTACAATTTCACGTCAAAAAATGGCTAAAATTCCAGTTGAAATTTTTTCAAAGTCCCTTCAAAATTTTCCAATTTTTGTCCCAATTCTTCCCATTCCCATTGAAACTTTTCAAATCCCTCTCAAAATTGTAGAAATTCTGTTGAAGCTTTTAAAATTCTCTCTAGAATTTTCAAAATCCATGTCCACATGTTTACAATTTCACGTCAAAAAATGGCTAAAATTCCAGTTGAAATTTTTTCAAAGTCCCTTAAAAATTTTCCAATTTTTGTCCCAATTCTTCCCATTCCCATTGAAACTTTTCAAATCCCTCTCAAAATTGTAGAAATTCTGTTGAAGCTTTTAAAATTCTCTCTAGAATTTTCAAAATCCATGTCCACATGTTTACAATTTCACGTGAAATAAAATGGCTAAAATTCCAGTTGAAATTTTTTCAAAGTCCCTTAAAAATTTTCCAATTTTTGTCCCAATTCTACCCATTCCCATTGAAACTTTTCAAATCCCTCTCAAAATTGTTGAAATTCTGTTGAAGCTTTTAAAATTCTCTCTAGAATTTTCAAAATCCATGTCCACATGTTTACAATTTCACGTCAAAAAAATGCTAAAATTCCAGTTGAAATTTTTTCAAAGTCCCTTAAAAATTTTCCAATTTTTGTCCCAATTCTTCCCATTCCCATTGAAACTTTTCAAATCCCTCTCAAAATTGTTGAAATTCTGTTGAAGCTTTTAAAATTCTCTCTAGAATTTTCAAAATCCATGTCCACATGTTTACCATTTCACGTCAAAAAATGGCTAAAATTCCAGTTGAAATTTTTTCAAAGTCCCTGAAAAATTTTCCAATTTTTGTCCCAATTCTTCCCATTCCCATTGAAACTTTTCAAATCCCTCTCAAAATTGTAGAAATTCTGTTGAAGCTTTTAAAATTCTCTCTAGAATTTTCAAAATCCATGTCCACATGTTTACAATTTCACGTGAAATAAAATGGCTAAAATTCCAGTTGAAATTTTTTCAAAGTCCCTTAAAAATTTTCCAATTTTTGTCCCAATTCTACCCATTCCCATTGAAACTTTTCAAATCCCTCTCAAAATTGTTGAAATTCTGTTGAAGCTTTTAAAATTCTCTCTAGAATTTTCAAAATCCATGGCCACATGTTTACAATTTCACGTAAAAAAATGGCTAAAATTCCAGTTGAAATGTTTTCAAAGTCCCTTAAAAATTTTCCAATTTTTGTCCCAATTCTTCCCATTCCCATTGAAACTTTTCAAATCCCTCTCAAAATTGTTGAAATTCTGTTGAAGCTTTTAAAATTCTCTCTAGAATTTTCAAAATCCATGGCCACATGTTTACAATTTCACGTCAAAAAATGGCTAAAATTCCAGTTGAAATTTTTTCAAAGTCCCTGAAAAATTTTCCAATTTTTGTCCCAATTCTTCCCATTCCCATTGAAACTTTTCAAATCCCTCTCAAAATTGTTGAAATTCTGTTGAAGCTTTTAAAATTCTCTCTAGAATTTTCAAAATCCATGTCTACATGTTTACAATTTCACGTAAAAAAAATTGCTAAAATTCCAGTTGAAATTTTTTCAAAGTCCCTGAAAAATTTTCCAATTTTTGTCCCAATTCTTCCCATTCCCATTGAAACTTTGCAAATCCCTCTCAAAATTGTAGAAATTCTGTTAAAGCTTTTAAAATTCTCTCTAGAATTTTCAAAATCCATGTCCACATGTTTACCATTTCACGTCAAAAAATGGCTAAAATTCCAGTTGAAATTTTTTCAAAGTCCCTTCAAAATTTTCCAATTTTTGTCCCAATTCTTCCCATTCCCATTGAAACTTTTCAAATCCCTCTCAAAATTGTTGAAATTCTGTTGAAGCTTTTAAAATTCTCTCTAGAATTTTCAAAATCCATGTCCACATGTTTACAATTTCACGTAAAAAAAATGGCTAAAATTCCAGTTGAAATTTTTTCAAAGTCCCTTAAAAATTTTCCAATTTTTGTCCCAATTCTTCCCATTCCCATTGAAACTTTTCAAATCCCTCTCAAAATTGTTGAAATTCTGTTGAAGCTTTTAAAATTCTCTCTAGAATTTTCAAAATCTATGTCCACATGTTTACAATTTCACGTCAAAAAATGGCTAAAATTCCAGTTGATATTTTTTCAAAGTCCCTTCAAAATTTTCCAATTTTTGTCCCAGTTCTTCCCATTCCCATTGAAACTTTTCAAATCCCTCTCAAAATTGTAGAAATTCTGTTGAAGCTTTTAAAATTCTCTCTAGAATTTTCAAAATCCATGTCCACATGTTTACAATTTCACGTAAAAAAAATGGCTAAAATTCCAGTTGAAATTTTTTCAAAGTCCCTTCAAAATTTTCCAATTTTTGTCCCAATTCTTCCCATTCCCATTGAAACTTTTCAAATCCCTCTCAAAATTGTTGAAATTCTGTTGAAGCTTTTAAAATTCTCTCTAGAATTTTCAAAATCCATGTCCACATGTTTACAATTTCACGTCAAAAAATGGCTAAAATTCCAGTTGAAATTTTTTCAAAGTCCCTGAAAAATTTTCCAATTTTTGTCCCAATTCTTCCCATTCCCATTGAAACTTTTCAAATCCCTCTCAAAATTGTTGAAATTCTGTTGAAGCTTTTAAAATTCTCTCTAGAATTTTCAAAATCCATGTCCACATGTTTACAATTTCACGTCAAAAAATGGCTAAAATTCCAGTTGAAATTTTTTCAAAGTCCCTTAAAAATTTTCCAATTTTTGTCCCAATTCTTCCCATTCCCATTGAAACTTTTCAAATCCCTCTCAAAATTGTAGAAATTCTGTTGAAGCTTTTAAAATTCTCTCTAGAATTTTCAAAATCCATGTCCACATGTTTACAATTTCACGTTAAAAAAATGGCTAAAATTCCAGTTGAAATTTTTTCAAAGTCCCTTAAAAATTTTCCAATTTTTGTCCCAATTCTTCCCATTCCCATTGAAACTTTTCAAATCCCTCTCAAAATTGTTGAAATTCTGTTGAAGCTTTTAAAATTCTCTCTAGAATTTTCAAAATCCACGTCCACATGTTTACAATTTTACGTAAAAAAAATGGCTAAAATTCCAGTTGAAATTTTTTCAAAGTCCCTTCAAAATTTTCCAATTTTTGTCCCAATTCTTCCCATTCCCATTGAAACTTTTCAAATCCCTCTCAAAATTGTTGAAATTCTGTTGAAGCTTTTAAAATTCTCTCTAGAATTTTCAAAATCCATGTCCACATGTTTACAATTTCACGTCAAAAAATGGCTAAAATTCCAGTTGATATTTTTTCAAAGTCCCTTCAAAATTTTCCAATTTTTGTCCCAGTTCTTCCCATTCCCATTGAAACTTTTCAAATCCCTCTCAAAATTGTAGAAATTCTGTTGAAGCTTTTAAAATTCTCTCTAGAATTTTCAAAATCCATGTCCACATGTTTACCATTTCACGTCAAAAAATGGCTAAAATTCCAGTTGAAATTTTTTCAAAGTCCCTGAAAAATGTTCCAATTTTTGTCCCAATTCTTCCCATTCCCATTGAAACTTTTCAAATCCCTCTCAAAATTGTTGAAATTCTGTTGAAGCTTTTAAAATTCTCTCTAGAATTTTCAAAATCCATGTCCACATGTTTACAATTTCACGTCAAAAAATGGCTAAAATTCCAGTTGAAATTTTTTCAAAGTCCCTTCAAAATTTTCCAATTTTTGTCCCAATTCTTCCCATTCCCATTGAAACTTTTCAAATCCCTCTCAAAATTGTTGAAATTCTGTTGAAGCTTTTAAAATTCTCTCTAGAATTTTCAAAATCCATGTCCACATGTTTACAATTTCACGTCAAAAAATGGCTAAAATTCCAGTTGAAATTTTTTCAAAGTCCCTTAAAAATTTTCCAATTTTTGTCCCAATTCTTCCCATTCCCATTGAAACTTTTCAAATCCCTCTCAAAATTGTAGAAATTCTGTTGAAGCTTTTAAAATTCTCTCTAGAATTTTCAAAATCCATGTCCACATGTTTACAATTTCACGTAAAAAAAATGGCTAAAATTCCAGTTGAAATTTTTTCAAAGTCCCTTAAAAATTTTCCAATTTTTGTCCCAATTCTTCCCATTCCCATTGAAGCTTTTCAAATCCCTCTCAAAATTGTTGAAATTCTGTTGAAGCTTTTAAAATTCTCTCTAGAATTTTCAAAATCCATGTCCACATGTTTACAATTTCACGTCAAAAAATGGCTAAAATTCCAGTTGAAATTTTTTCAAAGTCCCTTAAAAATTTTCCAATTTTTGTCCCAATTCTTCCCATTCCCATTGAAACTTTTCAAATCCCTCTCAAAATTGTTGAAATTCTGTTGAAGCTTTTAAAATTCTCTCTAGAATTTTCAAAATCCATGTCCACATGTTTACAATTTCACGTCAAAAAATGGCTAAAATTCCAGTTGAAATTTTTTCAAAGTCCCTTAAAAATTTTCCAATTTTTGTCCCAATTCTTCCCATTCCCATTGAAACTTTTCAAATCCCTCTCAAAATTGTTGAAATTCTGTTGAAGCTTTTAAAATTCTCTCTAGAATTTTCAAAATCCATGGCCACATGTTTACAATTTCACGTCAAAAAATGGCTAAAATTCCAGTTGAAATTTTTTCAAAGTCCCTTAAAAATTTTCCAATTTTTGTCCCAATTCTTCCCATTCCCATTGAAACTTTTCAAATCCCTCTCAAAATTGTAGAAATTCTGTTGAAGCTTTTAAAATTCTCTCTAGAATTTTCAAAATCTATGTCCACATGTTTACAATTTCACGTCAAAAAATGGCTAAAATTCCAGTTGATATTTTTTCAAAGTCCCTTAAAAATTTTCCAATTTTTGTCCCAGTTCTTCCCATTCCCATTGAAACTTTTCAAATCCCTCTCAAAACTGTTGAAATTCTGTTGAAGCTTTTAAAATTCTCTCTAGAATTTTCAAAATCCATGTCCACATGTTTACAATTTCACGTAAAAAAATGGCTAAAATTCCAGTTGAAATTTTTTCAAAGTCCCTTAAAAATTTTCCAATTTTTGTCCCAATTCTTCCCATTCCCATTGAAACTTTTCAAATCCCTCTCAAAATTGTTGAAATTCTGTTGAAGCTTTTAAAATTCTCTCTAGAATTTTCAAAATCCATGTCCACATGTTTACAATTTCACGTCAAAAAAAGGCTAAAATTCCAGTTGAAATTTTTTCAAAGTCCCTGAAAAATTTTCCAATTTTTGTCCCAATTCTTCTCATTCCCATTGAAACTTTTCAAATCCCTCTCAAAATTGTAGAAATTCTGTTGAAGCTTTTAAAATTCTCTCTAGAATTTTCAAAATCCATGTCCACATGTTTACAATTTCACGTAAAAAAAATGGCTAAAATTCCAGTTGAAATTTTTTCAAAGTCCCTTAAAAATTTTCCAATTTTTGTCCCAATTCTTCCCATTCCCATTGAAACTTTTCAAATCCCTCTCAAAATTGTTGAAATTCTGTTGAAGCTTTTAAAATTCTCTCTAGAATTTTCAAAATCCATGTCCACATGTTTACAATTTCACGTCAAAAAATGGCTACAATTCCAGTTGAAATTTTTTCAAAGTCCCTTAAAAATTTTCCAATTTTTGTCCCAATTCTTCCCATTCCCATTGAAACTTTTCAAATCCCTCTCAAAATTGTAGAAATTCTGTTGAAGCTTTTAAAATTCTCTCTAGAATTTTCAAAATCCATGTCCACATGTTTACAATTTCACGTCAAAAAATGGCTAAAATTCCAGTTGAAATTTTTTCAAAGTCCCTTAAAAATTTTCCAATTTTTGTCCCAATTCTTCCCATTCCCATTGAAACTTTTCAAATCCCTCTCAAAATTGTAGAAATTCTGTTGAAGCTTTTAAAATTCTCTCTAGAATTTTCAAAATCCATGTCCACATGTTTACAATTTCACGTAAAAAAAATGGCTAAAATTCCAGTTGAAATTTTTTCAAAGTCCCTTAAAAATTTTCCAATTTTTGTCCCAATTCTTCCCATTCCCATTGAAACTTTTCAAATCCCTCTCAAAATTGTTGAAATTCTGTTGAAGCTTTTAAAATTCTCTCTAGAATTTTCAAAATCCATGTCCACATGTTTACCATTTCACGTCAAAAAATGGCTAAAATTCCAGTTGAAATTTTTTCAAAGTCCCTGAAAAATTTTCCAATTTTTGTCCCAATTCTTCCCATTCCCATTGAAACTTTTCAAATCCCTCTCAAAATTGTTGAAATTCTGTTGAAGCTTTTAAAATTCTCTCTAGAATTTTCAAAATCCATGTCCACATGTTTACAATTTCACGTCAAAAAATGGCTAAAATTCCAGTTGAAATTTTTTCAAAGTCCCTTCAAAATTTTCCAATTTTTGTCCCAATTCTTCCCATTCCCATTGAAACTTTTCAAATCCCTCTCAAAATCGTTGAAATTCTGTTGAAGCTTTTATAATTCTCTCTAGAATTTTCAAAATCCATGTCCACATGTTTACAATTTCACGTCAAAAAATGGCTAAAATTCCAGTTGAAATTTTTTCAAAGTCCCTTAAAAATTTTCCAATTTTTGTCCCAATTCTTCCCATTCCCATTGAAACTTTTCAAATCCCTCTCAAAATTGTAGAAATTCTGTTGAAGCTTTTAAAATTCTCTCTAGAATTTTCAAAATCCATGTCCACATGTTTACAATTTCACGTGAAATAAAATGGCTAAAATTCCAGTTGAAATTTTTTCAAAGTCCCTTAAAAATTTTCCAATTTTTGTCCCAATTCTTCCCATTCCCATTGAAACTTTTCAAATCCCTCTCAAAATTGTTGAAATTCTGTTGAAGCTTTTAAAATTCTCTCTAGAATTTTCAAAATCCATGTCCACATGTTTACAATTTCACGTCAAAAAAATGCTAAAATTCCAGTTGAAATTTTTTCAAAGTCCCTTAAAAATTTTCCCATTTTTGTCCCAATTCTTCCCATTCCCATTGAAACTTTTCAAATCCCTCTCAAAATTGTTGAAATTCTGTTGAAGCTTTTAAAATTCTCTCTAGAATTTTCAAAATCCATGTCCACATGTTTACAATTTCACGTAAAAAAAATGGCTAAAATTCCAGTTGAAATTTTTTCAAAGTCCCTTAAAAATTTTCCAATTTTTGTCCCAATTCTTCCCATTCCCATTGAAACTTTTCAAATCCCTCTCAAAATTGTTGAAATTCTGTTGAAGCTTTTAAAATTCTCTCTAGAATTTTCAAAATCCATGTCCACATGTTTACCATTTCACGTCAAAAAATGGCTAAAATTCCAGTTGAAATTTTTTCAAAGTCCCTGAAAAATTTTCCAATTTTTGTCCCAATTCTTCCCATTCCCATTGAAACTTTTCAAATCCCTCTCAAAATTGTTGAAATTCTGTTGAAGCTTTTAAAATTCTCTCTAGAATTTTCAAAATCCATGTCCACATGTTTACAATTTCACGTCAAAAAATGGCTAAAATTCCAGTTGAAATTTTTTCAAAGTCCCTTCAAAATTTTCCAATTTTTGTCCCAATTCTTCCCATTCCCATTGAAACTTTTCAAATCCCTCTCAAAATTGTTGAAATTCTGTTGAAGCTTTTAAAATTCTCTCTAGAATTTTCAAAATCCATGTCCACATGTTTACCATTTCACATCAAAAATAGCTAAAATTCCAGTTGAAATTTTTTCAAAGTCCCTTAAAAATTTTCCAATTTTTGTCCCAATTCTTCCCATTCCCATTGAAACTTTTCAAATCCCTCTCAAAATTGTAGAAATTCTGTTGAAGCTTTTAAAATTCTCTCTAGAATTTTCAAAATCCATGTCCACATGTTTACAATTTCACGTCAAAAAATGGCTAAAATTCCAGTTGATATTTTTTCAAAGTCCCTTCAAAATTTTCCAATTTTTGTCCCAATTCTTCCCATTCCCATTGAAACTTTTCAAATCCCTCTCAAAATTGTAGAAATTCTGTTGAAGCTTTTAAAATTCTCTCTAGAATTTTCAAAATCCATGTCCACATGTTTACAATTTCACGTAAAAAAAATGGCTAAAATTCCAGTTGAAATTTTTTCAAAGTCCCTTCAAAATTTTCCAATTTTTGTCCCAATTCTTCCCATTCCCATTGAAACTTTTCAAATCCCTCTCAAAATTGTTGAAATTCTGTTGAAGCTTTTAAAATTCTCTCTAGAATTTTCAAAATCCATGTCCACATGTTTACAATTTCACGTCAAAAAATGGCTAAAATTCCAGTTGAAATTTTTTCAAAGTCCCTTAAAAATTTTCCAATTTTTGTCCCAATTCTTCCCATTCCCATTGAAACTTTTCAAATCCCTCTCAAAATTGTAGAAATTCTGTTGAAGCTTTTAAAATTCTCTCTAGAATTTTCAAAATCCATGTCCACATGTTTACAATTTCACGTGAAATAAAATGGCTAAAATTCCAGTTGAAATTTTTTCAAAGTCCCTTAAAAATTTTCCAATTTTTGTCCCAATTCTACCCATTCCCATTGAAACTTTTCAAATCCCTCTCAAAATTGTTGAAATTCTGTTGAAGCTTTTAAAATTCTCTCTAGAATTTTCAAAATCCATGGCCACATGTTTACAATTTCACGTAAAAAAATGGCTAAAATTCCAGTTGAAATGTTTTCAAAGTCCCTTAAAAATTTTCCAATTTTTGTCCCAATTCTTCCCATTCCCATTGAAACTTTTCAAATCCCTCTCAAAATTGTTGAAATTCTGTTGAAGCTTTTAAAATTCTCTCTAGAATTTTCAAAATCCATGGCCACATGTTTACAATTTCACGTCAAAAAATGGCTAAAATTCCAGTTGAAATTTTTTCAAAGTCCCTGAAAAATTTTCCAATTTTTGTCCCAATTCTTCCCATTCCCATTGAAACTTTTCAAATCCCTCTCAAAATTGTTGAAATTCTGTTGAAGCTTTTAAAATTCTCTCTAGAATTTTCAAAATCCATGTCTACATGTTTACAATTTCACGTAAAAAAAATTGCTAAAATTCCAGTTGAAATTTTTTCAAAGTCCCTGAAAAATTTTCCAATTTTTGTCCCAATTCTTCCCATTCCCATTGAAACTTTTCAAATCCCTCTCAAAATTGTTGAAATTCTGTTGAAGCTTTTAAAATTCTCTCTAGAATTTTCAAAATCCATGTCCACATGTTTACCATTTCACGTCAAAAAATGGCTAAAATTCCAGTTGAAATTTTTTCAAAGTCCCTTCAAAATTTTCCAATTTTTGTCCCAATTCTTCCCATTCCCATTGAAACTTTTCAAATCCCTCTCAAAATTGTTGAAATTCTGTTGAAGCTTTTAAAATTCTCTCTAGAATTTTCAAAATCCATGTCCACATGTTTACAATTTCACGTAAAAAAAATGGCTAAAATTCCAGTTGAAATTTTTTCAAAGTCCCTTAAAAATTTTCCAATTTTTGTCCCAATTCTTCCCATTCCCATTGAAACTTTTCAAATCCCTCTCAAAATTGTAGAAATTCTGTTGAAGCTTTTAAAATTCTCTCTAGAATTTTCAAAATCTATGTCCACATGTTTACAATTTCACGTCAAAAAATGGCTAAAATTCCAGTTGATATTTTTTCAAAGTCCCTTCAAAATTTTCCAATTTTTGTCCCAGTTCTTCCCATTCCCATTGAAACTTTTCAAATCCCTCTCAAAATTGTAGAAATTCTGTTGAAGCTTTTAAAATTCTCTCTAGAATTTTCAAAATCCATGTCCACATGTTTACAATTTCACGTAAAAAAATGGCTAAAATTCCAGTTGAAATTTTTTCAAAGTCCCTTCAAAATTTTCCAATTTTTGTCCCAATTCTTCCCATTCCCATTGAAACTTTTCAAATCCCTCTCAAAATTGTTGAAATTCTGTTGAAGCTTTTAAAATTCTCTCTAGAATTTTCAAAATCCATGTCCACATGTTTACAATTTCACGTCAAAAAATGGCTAAAATTCCAGTTGAAATTTTTTCAAAGTCCCTTCAAAATGTTCCAATTTTTGTCCCAATTCTTCCCATTCCCATTGAAACTTTTCAAATCCCTCTCAAAATTGTTGAAATTCTGTTGAAGCTTTTAAAATTCTCTCTAGAATTTTCAAAATCCATGTCCACATGTTTACAATTTCACGTCAAAAAATGGCTAAAATTCCAGTTGAAATTTTTTCAAAGTCCCTTAAAAATTTTCCAATTTTTGTCCCAATTCTTCCCATTCCCATTGAAACTTTTCAAATCCCTCTCAAAATTGTAGAAATTCTGTTGAAGCTTTTAAAATTCTCTCTAGAATTTTCAAAATCCATGTCCACATGTTTACAATTTCACGTGAAATAAAATGGCTAAAATTCCAGTTGAAATTTTTTCAAAGTCCCTTAAAAATTTTCCAATTTTTGTCCCAATTCTTCCCATTCCCATTGAAACTTTTCAAATCCCTCTCAAAATTGTTGAAATTCTGTTGAAGCTTTTAAAATTCTCTCTAGAATTTTCAAAATCCACGTCCACATGTTTACAATTTCACGTAAAAAAAATGGCTAAAATTCCAGTTGAAATTTTTTCAAAGTCCCTTCAAAATTTTCCAATTTTTGTCCCAATTCTTCCCATTCCCATTGAAACTTTTCAAATCCCTCTCAAAATTGTTGAAATTCTGTTGAAGCTTTTAAAATTCTCTCTAGAATTTTCAAAATCCATGTCCACATGTTTACAATTTCACGTCAAAAAATGGCTAAAATTCCAGTTGATATTTTTTCAAAGTCCCTTCAAAATTTTCCAATTTTTGTCCCAGTTCTTCCCATTCCCATTGAAACTTTTCAAATCCCTCTCAAAATTGTAGAAATTCTGTTGAAGCTTTTAAAATTCTCTCTAGAATTTTCAAAATCCATGTCCACATGTTTACCATTTCACGTCAAAAAATGGCTAAAATTCCAGTTGAAATTTTTTCAAAGTCCCTGAAAAATGTTCCAATTTTTGTCCCAATTCTTCCCATTCCCATTGAAACTTTTCAAATCCCTCTCAAAATTGTTGAAATTCTGTTGAAGCTTTTAAAATTCTCTCTAGAATTTTCAAAATCCATGTCCACATGTTTACAATTTCACGTCAAAAAATGGCTAAAATTCCAGTTGAAATTTTTTCAAAGTCCCTTCAAAATTTTCCAATTTTTGTCCCAATTCTTCCCATTCCCATTGAAACTTTTCAAATCCCTCTCAAAATTGTTGAAATTCTGTTGAAGCTTTTAAAATTCTCTCTAGAATTTTCAAAATCCATGTCCACATGTTTACAATTTCACGTCAAAAAATGGCTAAAATTCCAGTTGAAATTTTTTCAAAGTCCCTTAAAAATTTTCCAATTTTTGTCCCAATTCTTCCCATTCCCATTGAAACTTTTCAAATCCCTCTCAAAATTGTAGAAATTCTGTTGAAGCTTTTAAAATTCTCTCTAGAATTTTCAAAATCCATGTCCACATGTTTACAATTTCACGTAAAAAAAATGGCTAAAATTCCAGTTGAAATTTTTTCAAAGTCCCTTAAAAATTTTCCAATTTTTGTCCCAATTCTTCCCATTCCCATTGAAGCTTTTCAAATCCCTCTCAAAATTGTTGAAATTCTGTTGAAGCTTTTAAAATTCTCTCTAGAATTTTCAAAATCCATGTCCACATGTTTACAATTTCACGTCAAAAAATGGCTAAAATTCCAGTTGAAATTTTTTCAAAGTCCCTTAAAAATTTTCCAATTTTTGTCCCAATTCTTCCCATTCCCATTGAAACTTTTCAAATCCCTCTCAAAATTGTTGAAATTCTGTTGAAGCTTTTAAAATTCTCTCTAGAATTTTCAAAATCCATGTCCACATGTTTACAATTTCACGTCAAAAAATGGCTAAAATTCCAGTTGAAATTTTTTCAAAGTCCCTTAAAAATTTTCCAATTTTTGTCCCAATTCTTCCCATTCCCATTGAAACTTTTCAAATCCCTCTCAAAATTGTTGAAATTCTGTTGAAGCTTTTAAAATTCTCTCTAGAATTTTCAAAATCCATGGCCACATGTTTACAATTTCACGTCAAAAAATGGCTAAAATTCCAGTTGAAATTTTTTCAAAGTCCCTTAAAAATTTTCCAATTTTTGTCCCAATTCTTCCCATTCCCATTGAAACTTTTCAAATCCCTCTCAAAATTGTAGAAATTCTGTTGAAGCTTTTAAAATTCTCTCTAGAATTTTCAAAATCTATGTCCACATGTTTACAATTTCACGTCAAAAAATGGCTAAAATTCCAGTTGATATTTTTTCAAAGTCCCTTAAAAATTTTCCAATTTTTGTCCCAGTTCTTCCCATTCCCATTGAAACTTTTCAAATCCCTCTCAAAATTGTAGAAATTCTGTTGAAGCTTTTAAAATTCTCTCTAGAATTTTCAAAATCCATGTCCACATGTTTACAATTTCACGTAAAAAAATTGCTAAAATTCCAGTTGAAATTTTTTCAAAGTCCCTTAAAAATTTTCCAATTTTTGTCCCAATTCTTCCCATTCCCATTGAAACTTTTCAAATCCCTCTCAAAATTGTTGAAATTCTGTTGAAGCTTTTAAAATTCTCTCTAGAATTTTCAAAATCCATGTCCACATGTTTACAATTTCACGTCAAAAAAAGGCTAAAATTCCAGTTGAAATTTTTTCAAAGTCCCTGAAAAATTTTCCAATTTTTGTCCCAATTCTTCTCATTCCCATTGAAACTTTTCAAATCCCTCTCAAAATTGTTGAAATTCTGTTGAAGCTTTTAAAATTCTCTCTAGAATTTTCAAAATCCATGTCCACATGTTTACAATTTCACGTCAAAAAATGGCTAAAATTCCAGTTGAAATTTTTTCAAAGTCCCTTAAAAATTTTCCAATTTTTGTCCCAATTCTTCCCATTCCCATTGAAACTTTTCAAATCCCTCTCAAAATTGTAGAAATTCTGTTGAAGCTTTTAAAATTCTCTCTAGAATTTTCAAAATCCATGTCCACATGTTTACAATTTCACGTAAAAAAAATGGCTAAAATTCCAGTTGAAATTTTTTCAAAGTCCCTTAAAAATTTTCCAATTTTTGTCCCAATTCTTCCCATTCCCATTGAAACTTTTCAAATCCCTCTCAAAATTGTTGAAATTCTGTTGAAGCTTTTAAAATTCTCTCTAGAATTTTCAAAATCCATGTCCACATGTTTACAATTTCACGTCAAAAAATGGCTAAAATTCCAGTTGATATTTTTTCAAAGTCCCTTCAAAATTTTCCAATTTTTGTCCCAGTTCTTCCCATTCCCATTGAAACTTTTCAAATCCCTCTCAAAATTGTAGAAATTCTGTTGAAGCTTTTAAAATTCTCTCTAGAATTTTCAAAATCCATGTCCACATGTTTATCATTTCACGTAAAAAAAATGGCTAAAATTCCAGTTGAAATTTTTTCAAAGTCCCTTAAAAATTTTCCAATTTTTGTCCCAATTCTTCCCATTCCCATTGAAACTTTTCAAATCCCTCTCAAAATTGTTGAAATTCTGTTGAAGCTTTTAAAATTCTCTCTAGAATTTTCAAAATCCATGTCCACATGTTTACAATTTCACGTCAAAAAATGGCTAAAATTCCAGTTGAAATTTTTTCAAAGTCCCTTCAAAATTTTCCAATTTTTGTCCCAATTCTTCCCATTCCCATTGAAACTTTTCAAATCCCTCTCAAAATTGTTGAAATTCTGTTGAAGCTTTTAAAATTCTCTCTAGAATTTTCAAAATCCATGTCCACATGTTTACAATTTCACGTCAAAAAATGGCTAAAATTCCAGTTGATATTTTTTCAAAGTCCCTTCAAAATTTTCCAATTTTTGTCCCAGTTCTTCCCATTCCCATTGAAACTTTTCAAATCCCTCTCAAAATTGTTGAAATTCTGTTGAAGCTTTTAAAATTCTCTCTAGAATTTTCAAAATCCATGTCCACATGTTTACAATTTCACGTAAAAAAAATGGCTAAAATTCCAGTTGAAATTTTTTCAAAGTCCCTTAAAAATTTTCCAATTTTTGTCCCAATTCTTCCCATTCCCATTGAAACTTTTCAAATCCCTCTCAAAATTGTTGAAATTCTGTTGAAGCTTTTAAAATTCTCTCTAGAATTTTCAAAATCCATGTCCACATGTTTACAATTTCACGTCAAAAAATGGCTAAAATTCCAGTTGATATTTTTTCAAAGTCCCTTCAAAATTTTCCAATTTTTGTCCCAGTTCTTCCCATTCCCATTGAAACTTTTCAAATCCCTCTCAAAATTGTTGAAATTCTGTTGAAGCTTTTAAAATTCTCTCTAGAATTTTCAAAATCCATGTCCACATGTTTACAATTTCACGTAAAAAAAATGGCTAAAATTCCAGTTGAAATTTTTTCAAAGTCCCTTAAAAATTTTCCAATTTTTGTCCCAATTCTTCCCATTCCCATTGAAACTTTTCAAATCCCTCTCAAAATTGTTGAAATTCTGTTGAAGCTTTTAAAATTCTCTCTAGAATTTTCAAAATCCATGTCCACATGTTTACCATTTCACGTCAAAAAATGGCTAAAATTCCAGTTGAAATTTTTTCAAAGTCCCTTCAAAATTTTCCAATTTTTGTCCCAATTCTTCCCATTCCCATTGAAACTTTTCAAATCCCTCTCAAAATTGTTGAAATTCTGTTGAAGCTTTTAAAATTCTCTCTAGAATTTTCAAAATCCATGTCCACATGTTTACAATTTCACGTCAAAAAATGGCTAAAATTCCAGTTGAAATTTTTTCAAAGTCCCTTCAAAATTTTCCAATTTTTGTCCCAATTCTTCCCATTCCCATTGAAACTTTTCAAATCCCTCTCAAAATTGTAGAAATTCTGTTGAAGCTTTTAAAATTCTCTCTAGAATTTTCAAAATCCATGTCCACATGTTTACCATTTCACGTAAAAAAAATGGCTAAAATTCCAGTTGAAATTTTTTCAAAGTCCCTTAAAAATTTTCCAATTTTTGTCCCAATTCTTCCCATTCCCATTGAAACTTTTCAAATCCCTCTCAAAATTGTTGAAATTCTGTTGAAGCTTTTAAAATTCTCTCTAGAATTTTCAAAATCCACGTCCACATGTTTACAATTTCACGTAAAAAAAATGGCTAAAATTCCAGTTGAAATTTTTTCAAAGTCCCTTAAAAATTTTCCAATTTTTGTCCCAATTCTTCCCATTCCCATTGAAACTTTTCAAATCCCTCTCAAAATTGTTGAAATTCTGTTGAAGCTTTTAAAATTCTCTCTAGAATTTTCAAAATCCATGTCCACATGTTTACAATTTCACGTCAAAAAATGGCTAAAATTCCAGTTGATATTTTTTCAAAGTCCCTTCAAAATTTTCCAATTTTTGTCCCAGTTCTTCCCATTCCCATTGAAACTTTTCAAATCCCTCTCAAAATTGTAGAAATTCTGTTGAAGCTTTTAAAATTCTCTCTAGAATTTTCAAAATCCATGTCCACATGTTTACCATTTCACGTCAAAAAATGGCTAAAATTCCAGTTGAAATTTTTTCAAAGTCCCTTAAAAATTTTCCAATTTTTGTCCCAATTCTTCCCATTCCCATTGAAACTTTTCAAATCCCTCTCAAAATTGTTGAAATTCTGTTGAAGCTTTTAAAATTCTCTCTAGAATTTTCAAAATCCATGTCCACATGTTTACAATTTCATGTCAAAAAATGGCTAAAATTCCAGTTGAAATTTTTTCAAAGTCCCTTCAAAATTTTCCAATTTTTGTCCCAATTCTTCCCATTCCCATTGAAACTTTTCAAATCCCTCTCAAAATTGTTGAAATTCTCTTGAAGCTTTTAAAATTCTCTCTAGAATTTTCAAAATCCATGTCCACATGTTTACAATTTCACGTCAAAAAATGGCTAAAATTCCAGTTGAAATTTTTTCAAAGTCCCTTAAAAATTTTCCAATTTTTGTCCCAATTCTTCCCATTCCCATTGAAACTTTTCAAATCCCTCTCAAAATTGTAGAAATTCTGTTGAAGCTTTTAAAATTCTCTCTAGAATTTTCAAAATCCATGTCCACATGTTTACAATTTCACGTAAAAAAAATGGCTAAAATTCCAGTTGAAATTTTTTCAAAGTCCCTTAAAAATTTTCCAATTTTTGTCCCAATTCTTCCCATTCCCATTGAAACTTTTCAAATCCCTCTCAAAATTGTTGAAATTCTGTTGAAGCTTTTAAAATTCTCTCTAGAATTTTCAAAATCCATGGCCACATGTTTACAATTTCACGTCAAAAAATGGCTAAAATTCCAGTTGAAATTTTTTCAAAGTCCCTGAAAAATTTTCCAATTTTTGTCCCAATTCTTCCCATTCCCATTGAAACTTTTCAAATCCCTCTCAAAATCGTTGAAATTCTGTTGAAGCTTTTAAAATTCTCTCTAGAATTTTCAAAATCCATGTCCACATGTTTACAATTTCACGTCAAAAAATGGCTAAAATTCCAGTTGAAATTTTTTCAAAGTCCCTTAAAAATTTTCCAATTTTTGTCCCAATTCTTCCCATTCCCATTGAAACTTTTCAAATCCCTCTCAAAATTGTTGAAATTCTGTTGAAGCTTTTAAAATTCTCTCTAGAATTTTCAAAATCCATGGCCACATGTTTACAATTTCACGTCAAAAAATGGCTAAAATTCCAGTTGAAATTTTTTCAAAGTCCCTTAAAAATTTTCCAATTTTTGTCCCAATTCTTCCCATTCCCATTGAAACTTTTCAAATCCCTCTCAAAATTGTAGAAATTCTGTTGAAGCTTTTAAAATTCTCTCTAGAATTTTCAAAATCTATGTCCACATGTTTACAATTTCACGTCAAAAAATGGCTAAAATTCCAGTTGATATTTTTTCAAAGTCCCTTAAAAATTTTCCAATTTTTGTCCCAGTTCTTCCCATTCCCATTGAAACTTTTCAAATCCCTCTCAAAATTGTAGAAATTCTGTTGAAGCTTTTAAAATTCTCTCTAGAATTTTCAAAATCCATGTCCACATGTTTACAATTTCACGTAAAAAAATGGCTAAAATTCCAGTTGAAATTTTTTCAAAGTCCCTTAAAAATTTTCCAATTTTTGTCCCAATTCTTCCCATTCCCATTGAAACTTTTCAAATCCCTCTCAAAATTGTTGAAATTCTGTTGAAGCTTTTAAAATTCTCTCTAGAATTTTCAAAATCCATGTCCACATGTTTACAATTTCACGTCAAAAAAAGGCTAAAATTCCAGTTGAAATTTTTTCAAAGTCCCTGAAAAATTTTCCAATTTTTGTCCCAATTCTTCTCATTCCCATTGAAACTTTTCAAATCCCTCTCAAAATTGTTGAAATTCTGTTGAAGCTTTTAAAATTCTCTCTAGAATTTTCAAAATCCATGTCCACATGTTTACAATTTCACGTCAAAAAATGGCTAAAATTCCAGTTGAAATTTTTTCAAAGTCCCTTAAAAATTTTCCAATTTTTGTCCCAATTCTTCCCATTCCCATTGAAACTTTTCAAATCCCTCTCAAAATTGTAGAAATTCTGTTGAAGCTTTTAAAATTCTCTCTAGAATTTTCAAAATCCATGTCCACATGTTTACAATTTCACGTAAAAAAAATGGCTAAAATTCCAGTTGAAATTTTTTCAAAGTCCCTTCAAAATTTTCCAATTTTTGTCCCAATTCTTCCCATTCCCATTGAAACTTTTCAAATCCCTCTCAAAATTGTTGAAATTCTGTTGAAGCTTTTAAAATTCTCTCTAGAATTTTCAAAATCCATGTCCACATGTTTACAATTTCACGTCAAAAAATGGCTAAAATTCCAGTTGATATTTTTTCAAAGTCCCTTCAAAATTTTCCAATTTTTGTCCCAGTTCTTCCCATTCCCATTGAAACTTTTCAAATCCCTCTCAAAATTGTAGAAATTCTGTTGAAGCTTTTAAAATTCTCTCTAGAATTTTCAAAATCCATGTCCACATGTTTATCATTTCACGTAAAAAAAATGGCTAAAATTCCAGTTGAAATTTTTTCAAAGTCCCTTAAAAATTTTCCAATTTTTGTCCCAATTCTTCCCATTCCCATTGAAACTTTTCAAATCCCTCTCAAAATTGTTGAAATTCTGTTGAAGCTTTTAAAATTCTCTCTAGAATTTTCAAAATCCATGTCCACATGTTTACAATTTCATGTCAAAAAATGGCTAAAATTCCAGTTGAAATTTTTTCAAAGTCCCTTCAAAATTTTCCAATTTTTGTCCCAATTCTTCCCATTCCCATTGAAACTTTTCAAATCCCTCTCAAAATTGTTGAAATTCTGTTGAAGCTTTTAAAATTCTCTCTAGAATTTTCAAAATCCATGTCCACATGTTTACAATTTCACGTCAAAAAATGGCTAAAATTCCAGTTGAAATTTTTTCAAAGTCCCTTAAAAATGTTCCAATTTTTGTCCCAATTCTTCCCATTCCCATTGAAACTTTTCAAATCCCTCTCAAAATTGTTGAAATTCTGTTGAAGCTTTTAAAATTCTCTCTAGAATTTTCAAAATCCATGTCCACATGTTTACAATTTCACGTAAAAAAAATGGCTAAAATTCCAGTTGAAATTTTTTCAAAGTCCCTTAAAAATTTTCCAATTTTTGTCCCAATTCTTCCCATTCCCATTGAAACTTTTCAAATCCCTCTCAAAATTGTTGAAATTCTGTTGAAGCTTTTAAAATTCTCTCTAGAATTTTCAAAATCCATGTCCACATGTTTACAATTTCACGTCAAAAAATGGCTAAAATTCCAGTTGAAATTTTTTCAAAGTCCCTTAAAAATTTTCCAATTTTTGTCCCAATTCTTCCCATTCCCATTGAAACTTTTCAAATCCCTCTCAAAATTGTTGAAATTCTGTTGAAGCTTTTAAAATTCTCTCTAGAATTTTCAAAATCCATGTCCACATGTTTACAATTTCACGTCAAAAAATGGCTAAAATTCCAGTTGAAATTTTTTCAAAGTCCCTTAAAAATTTTCCAATTTTTGTCCCAATTCTTCCCATTCCCATTGAAACTTTTCAAATCCCTCTCAAAATTGTTGAAATTCTGTTGAAGCTTTTAAAATTCTCTCTAGAATTTTCAAAATCCATGGCCACATGTTTACAATTTCACGTCAAAAAATGGCTAAAATTCCAGTTGAAATTTTTTCAAAGTCCCTTAAAAATTTTCCAATTTTTGTCCCAATTCTTCCCATTCCCATTGAAACTTTTCAAATCCCTCTCAAAATTGTAGAAATTCTGTTGAAGCTTTTAAAATTCTCTCTAGAATTTTCAAAATCTATGTCCACATGTTTACAATTTCACGTCAAAAAATGGCTAAAATTCCAGTTGATATTTTTTCAAAGTCCCTTCAAAATTTTCCAATTTTTGTCCCAGTTCTTCCCATTCCCATTGAAACTTTTCAAATCCCTCTCAAAATTGTAGAAATTCTGTTGAAGCTTTTAAAATTCTCTCTAGAATTTTCAAAATCCATGTCCACATGTTTACAATTTCACGTAAAAAAAATGGCTAAAATTCCAGTTGAAATTTTTTCAAAGTCCCTTAAAAATTTTCCAATTTTTGTCCCAATTCTTCCCATTCCCATTGAAACTTTTCAAATCCCTCTCAAAATTGTTGAAATTCTGTTGAAGCTTTTAAAATTCTCTCTAGAATTTTCAAAATCCATGTCCACATGTTTACAATTTCACGTCAAAAAATGGCTAAAATTCCAGTTGAAATTTTTTCAAAGTCCCTGAAAAATTTTCCAATTTTTGTCCCAATTCTTCCCATTCCCATTGAAACTTTTCAAATCCCTCTCAAAATTGTTGAAATTCTGTTGAAGCTTTTAAAATTCTCTCTAGAATTTTCAAAATCCATGTCCACATGTTTACAATTTCACGTCAAAAAATGGCTAAAATTCCAGTTGAAATTTTTTCAAAGTCCCTTCAAAATTTTCCAATTTTTGTCCCAATTCTTCCCATTCCCATTGAAACTTTTCAAATCCCTCTCAAAATTGTTGAAATTCTGTTGAAGCTTTTAAAATTCTCTCTAGAATTTTCAAAATCCATGTCCACATGTTTACAATTTCACGTCAAAAAATGCTAAAATTCCAGTTGAAATGTTTTCAAAGTCCCTGAAAAATTTTCCAATTTTTGTCCCAATTCTTCCCATTCCCATTGAAACTTTTCAAATCCCTCTCAAAATTGTTGAAATTCTGTTGAAGCTTTTAAAATTCTCTCTAGAATTTTCAAAATCCATGTCCACATGTTTACAATTTCACGTCAAAAAATGGCTAAAATTCCAGTTGATATTTTTTCAAAGTCCCTTAAAAATTTTCCAATTTTTGTCCCAGTTCTTCCCATTCCCATTGAAACTTTTCAAATCCCTCTCAAAATTGTAGAAATTCTGTTGAAGCTTTTAAAATTCTCTCTAGAATTTTCAAAATCCATGTCCACATGTTTACCATTTCACGTAAAAAAAATGGCTAAAATTCCAGTTTAAATATTTTCAAAGTCCCTTCAAAATTTTCCCATTTTTGTCCCAATTCTTCCCATTCCCATTGAAACTTTTCAAATCCCTCTCAAAATTGTTGAAATTCTGTTGAAGCTTTTAAAATTCTCTCTAGAATTTTCAAAATCCATGTCCACATGTTTACAATTTCACGTCAAAAAATGGCTAAAATTCCAGTTGAAATTTTTTCAAAGTCCCTTCAAAATTTTCCAATTTTTGTCCCAATTCTTCCCATTCCCATTGAAACTTTTCAAATCCCTCTCAAAATTGTTGAAATTCTGTTGAAGCTTTTAAAATTCTCTCTAGAATTTTCAAAATCCATGTCCACATGTTTACAATTTCACGTCAAAAAATGGCTAAAATTCCAGTTGAAATTTTTTCAAAGTCCCTGAAAAATTTTCCAATTTTTGTCCCAATTCTTCCCATTCCCATTGAAACTTTTCAAATCCCTCTCAAAATTGTAGAAATTCTGTTGAAGCTTTTAAAATTCTCTCTAGAATTTTCAAAATCCATGTCCACATGTTTACAATTTCACGTAAAAAAATGGCTAAAATTCCAGTTGAAATTATTTCAAAGTCCCTTAAAAATTTTCCAATTTTTGTCCCAATTCTTCCCATTCCCATTGAAACTTTTCAAATCCCTCTCAAAATTGTTGAAATTCTGTTGAAGCTTTTAAAATTCTCTCTAGAATTTTCAAAATCCATGTCCACATGTTTACAATTTCACGTCAAAAAATTGCTAAAATTCCAGTTGAAATTTTTTCAAAGTCCCTTAAAAATTTTCCAATTTTTGTCCCAATTCTTCCCATTCCCATTGAAACTTTTCAAATCCCTCTCAAAATAGTAGAAATTCTGTTGAAGCTTTTAAAATTCTCTCTAGAATTTTCAAAATCCATGTCCACATGTTTACAATTTCACGTCAAAAAATGGCTAAAATTCCAGTTGAAATTTTTTCAAAGTCCCTTCAAAATTTTCCAATTTTTGTCCCAATTCTTCCCATTCCCATTGAAACTTTTCAAATCCCTCTCAAAATTGTTGAAATTCTGTTGAAGCTTTTAAAATTCTCTCTAGAATTTTCAAAATCCATGTCCACATGTTTACAATTTCACGTAAAAAAAATGGCTAAAATTCCAGTTGAAATTTTTTCAAAGTCCCTTAAAAATTTTCCAATTTTTGTCCCAATTCTTCCCATTCCCATTGAAACTTTTCAAATCCCTCTCAAAATTGTTGAAATTCTGTTGAAGCTTTTAAAATTCTCTCTAGAATTTTCAAAATCCATGTCCACGTGTTTACAATTTCACGTCAAAAAATGGCTAAAATTCCAGTTGAAATTTTTTCAAAGTCCCTTAAAAATTTTCCAATTTTTGTCCCAATTCTTCCCATTCCCATTGAAACTTTTCAAATCCCTCTCAAAATTGTTGAAATTCTGTTGAAGCTTTTAAAATTCTCTCTAGAATTTTCAAAATCCATGTCCACATGTTTACAATTTCACGTCAAAAAATTGCTAAAATTCCAGTTGAAATTGTTTCAAAGTCCCTTAAAAATTTTCCCATTTTTGTCCCAATTCTTCCCATTCCCATTGAAACTTTTCAAATCCCTCTCAAAATTGTTGAAATTCTGTTGAAGCTTTTAAAATTCTCTCTAGAATTTTCAAAATCCATGTCCACATGTTTACAATTTCACGTCAAAAAAATGCTAAAATTCCAGTTGAAATTTTTTCAAAGTCCCTTAAAAATTTTCCAATTTTTGTCCCAATTCTTCCCATTCCCATTGAAACTTTTCAAATCCCTCTCAAAATTGTAGAAATTCTGTTGAAGCTTTTAAAATTCTCTCTAGAATTTTCAAAATCCATGTCCACATGTTTACAATTTCACGTCAAAAAATTGCTAAAATTCCAGTTGAAATTTTTTCAAAGTCCCTTAAAAATTTTCCAATTTTTGTCCCAATTCTTCCCATTCCCATTGAAACTTTTCAAATCCCTCTCAAAATTGTAGAAATTCTGTTGAAGCTTTTAAAATTCTCTCTAGAATTTTCAAAATCCATGTCCACGTGTTTACAATTTCACGTCAAAAAATGGCTAAAATTCCAGTTGAAATTTTTTCAAAGTCCCTTAAAAATTTTCCAATTTTTGTCCCAATTCTTCCCATTCCCATTGAAACTTTTCAAATCCCTCTCAAAATTGTTGAAATTCTGTTGAAGCTTTTAAAATTCTCTCTAGAATTTTCAAAATCCATGTCCACATGTTTACAATTTCACGTCAAAAAAATGCTAAAATTCCAGTTGAAATTTTTTCAAAGTCCCTTAAAAATTTTCCAATTTTTGTCCCAATTCTTCCCATTCCCATTGAAACTTTTCAAATCCCTCTCAAAATTGTTGAAATTCTGTTGAAGCTTTTAAAATTCTCTCTAGAATTTTCAAAATCCATGTCCACATGTTTACAATTTCACGTCAAAAAATGGCTAAAATTCCAGTTGAAATTTTTTCAAAGTCCCTGAAAAATTTTCCAATTTTTGTCCCAATTCTTCCCATTCCCATTGAAACTTTTCAAATCCCTCTCAAAATTGTTGAAATTCTGTTGAAGCTTTTAAAATTCTCTCTAGAATTTTCAAAATCCATGTCCACATGTTTACAATTTCACGTCAAAAAATGGCTAAAATTCCAGTTGAAATTTTTTCAAAGTCCCTTAAAAATTTTCCAATTTTTGTCCCAGTTCTTCCCATTCCCATTGAAACTTTTCAAATCCCTCTCAAAATTGTTGAAATTCTGTTGAAGCTTTTAAAATTCTCTCTAGAATTTTCAAAATCCATGTCCACATGTTTACAATTTCACGTCAAAAAATGCTAAAATTCCAGTTGAAATGTTTTCAAAGTCCCTGAAAAATTTTCCAATTTTTGTCCCAATTCTTCCCATTCCCATTGAAACTTTTCAAATCCCTCTCAAAATTGTTGAAATTCTGTTGAAGCTTTTAAAATTCTCTCTAGAATTTTCAAAATCCATGTCCACATGTTTACAATTTCACGTCAAAAAATGGCTAAAATTCCAGTTGATATTTTTTCAAAGTCCCTTCAAAATTTTCCAATTTTTGTCCCAGTTCTTCCCATTCCCATTGAAACTTTTCAAATCCCTCTCAAAATTGTAGAAATTCTGTTGAAGCTTTTAAAATTCTCTCTAGAATTTTCAAAATCCATGTCCACATGTTTACCATTTCACGTAAAAAAATGGCTAAAATTCCAGTTTAAATTTTTTCAAAGTCCCTTAAAAATTTTCCAATTTTTGTCCCAATTCTTCCCATTCCCATTGAAACTTTTCAAATCCCTCTCAAAATTGTTGAAATTCTCTTGAAGCTTTTAAAATTCTCTCTTGAATTTTCAAAATCCATGTCCACATGTTTACAATTTCACGTCAAAAAATGGCTAAAATTCCAGTTGAAATTTTTTCAAAGTCCCTTAAAAATTTTCCAATTTTTGTCCCAATTCTTCCCATTCCCATTGAAACTTTTCAAATCCCTCTCAAAATTGTTGAAATTCTGTTGAAGCTTTTAAAATTCTCTCTAGAATTTTCAAAATCCATGTCCACATGTTTACAATTTCACGTCAAAAAATGGCTAAAATTCCAGTTGAAATTTTTTCAAAGTCCCTTAAAAATTTTCCAATTTTTGTCCCAATTCTTCCCATTCCCATTGAAACTTTTCAAATCCCTCTCAAAATTGTAGAAATTCTGTTGAAGCTTTTAAAATTCTCTCTAGAATTTTCAAAATCCATGTCCACATGTTTACAATTTCACGTAAAAAAAATGGCTAAAATTCCAGTTGAAATTTTTTCAAAGTCCCTTAAAAATTTTCCAATTTTTGTCCCAATTCTTCCCATTCCCATTGAAACTTTTCAAATCCCTCTCAAAATTGTTGAAATTCTGTTGAAGCTTTTAAAATTCTCTCTAGAATTTTCAAAATCCATGGCCACATGTTTACAATTTCACGTCAAAAAATTGCTAAAATTCCAGTTGAAATTTTTTCAAAGTCCCTTAAAAATTTTCCAATTTTTGTCCCAATTCTTCCCATTCCCATTGAAACTTTTCAAATCCCTCTCAAAATTGTAGAAATTCTGTTGAAGCTTTTAAAATTCTCTCTAGAATTTTCAAAATCCATGTCCACATGTTTACAATTTCACGTCAAAAAATTGCTAAAATTCCAGTTGAAATTTTTTCAAAGTCCCTTCAAAATTTTCCAATTTTTGTCCCAATTCTTCCCATTCCCATTGAAACTTTTCAAATCCCTCTCAAAATTGTTGAAATTCTGTTGAAGCTTTTAAAATTCTCTCTAGAATTTTCAAAATCCATGTCCACATGTTTACAATTTCACGTAAAAAAAATGGCTAAAATTCCAGTTGAAATTTTTTCAAAGTCCCTTAAAAATTTTCCAATTTTTGTCCCAATTCTTCCCATTCCCATTGAAACTTTTCAAATCCCTCTCAAAATTGTTGAAATTCTGTTGAAGCTTTTAAAATTCTCTCTAGAATTTTCAAAATCCATGTCCACGTGTTTACAATTTCACGTCAAAAAATGGCTAAAATTCCAGTTGAAATTTTTTCAAAGTCCCTTAAAAATTTTCCCATTTTTGTCCCAATTCTTCCCATTCCCATTGAAACTTTTCAAATCCCTCTCAAAATTGTTGAAATTCTGTTGAAGCTTTTAAAATTCTCTCTAGAATTTTCAAAATCCATGTCCACATGTTTACAATTTCACGTCAAAAAATTGCTAAAATTCCAGTTGAAATTGTTTCAAAGTCCCTGAAAAATTTTCCCATTTTTGTCCCAATTCTTCCCATTCCCATTGAAACTTTTCAAATCCCTCTCAAAATTGTTGAAATTCTGTTGAAGCTTTTAAAATTCTCTCTAGAATTTTCAAAATCCATGTCCACATGTTTACAATTTCACGTCAAAAAAATGCTAAAATTCCAGTTGAAATTTTTTCAAAGTCCCTTAAAAATTTTCCAATTTTTGTCCCAATTCTTCCCATTCCCATTGAAACTTTTCAAATCCCTCTCAAAATTGTAGAAATTCTGTTGAAGCTTTTAAAATTCTCTCTAGAATTTTCAAAATCCATGTCCACATGTTTACAATTTCACGTCAAAAAATTGCTAAAATTCCAGTTGAAATTTTTTCAAAGTCCCTTAAAAATTTTCCAATTTTTGTCCCAATTCTTCCCATTCCCATTGAAACTTTTCAAATCCCTCTCAAAATTGTTGAAATTCTGTTGAAGCTTTTAAAATTCTCTCTAGAATTTTCAAAATCCATGTCCACATGTTTACCATTTCACGTAAAAAAAATGGCTAAAATTCCAGTTGAAATTTTTTCAAAGTCCCTTAAAAATTTTCCAATTTTTGTCCCAATTCTTCCCATTCCCATTGAAACTTTTCAAATCCCTCTCAAAATTGTTGAAATTCTGTTGAAGCTTTTAAAATTCTCTCTAGAATTTTCAAAATCCATGTCCACATGTTTACAAGTTCACGTCAAAAAATGGCTAAAATTCCAGTTGAAATTTTTTCAAAGTCCCTTCAAAATTTTCCAATTTTTGTCCCAATTCTTCCCATTCCCATTGAAACTTTTCAAATCCCTCTCAAAATTGTTGAAATTCTGTTGAAGCTTTTAAAATTCTCTCTAGAATTTTCAAAATCCATGTCCACATGTTTACAATTTCACGTCAAAAAATGGCTAAAATTCCAGTTGAAATTTTTTCAAAGTCCCTTAAAAATTTTCCAATTTTTGTCCCAATTCTTCCCATTCCCATTGAAACTTTTCAAATCCCTCTCAAAATTGTAGAAATTCTGTTGAAGCTTTTAAAATTCTCTCTAGAATTTTCAAAATCCATGTCCACATGTTTACAATTTCACGTAAAAAAAATGGCTAAAATTCCAGTTGAAATTTTTTCAAAGTCCCTTAAAAATTTTCCAATTTTTGTCCCAATTCTTCCCATTCCCATTGAAACTTTTCAAATCCCTCTCAAAATTGTTGAAATTCTGTTGAAGCTTTTAAAATTCTCTCTAGAATTTTCAAAATCCATGGCCACATGTTTACAATTTCACGTCAAAAAATGGCTAAAATTCCAGTTGAAATTTTTTCAAAGTCCCTTAAAAATTTTCCAATTTTTGTCCCAATTCTTCCCATTCCCATTGAAACTTTTCAAATCCATCTCAAAATTGTTGAAATTCTGTTGAAGCTTTTAAAATTCTCTCTAGAATTTTCAAAATCCATGTCCACATGTTTACCATTTCACGTCAAAAAATGGCTAAAATTCCAGTTGAAATTTTTTCAAAGTCCCTTAAAAATTTTCCAATTTTTGTCCCAATTCTTCCCATTCCCATTGAAACTTTTCAAATCCCTCTCAAAATTGTTGAAATTCTGTTGAAGCTTTTAAAATTCTCTCTAGAATTTTCAAAATCCATGGCCACGTGTTTACAATTTCACGTCAAAAAATGGCTAAAATTCCAGTTGAAATTTTTCAAAGTCCCTTAAAAATTTTCCAATTTTTGTCCCAATTCTTCCCATTCCCATTGAAACTTTTCAAATCCCTCTCAAAATTGTTGAAATTCTGTTGAAGCTTTTAAAATTCTCTCTAGAATTTTCAAAATCCATGGCCACATGTTTACCATTTCACGTAAAAAAATGCTAAAATTCCAGTTGAAATGTTTTCAAAGTCCCTTAAAAATTTTCCAATTTTTGTCCCAATTCTTCCCATTCCCATTGAAACTTTTCAAATCCCTCTCAAAATTGTTGAAATTCTGTTGAAGCTTTTAAAATTCTCTCTAGAATTTTCAAAATCCGTGTCCACATGTTTACAATTTCACGTCAAAAAATGGCTAAAATTCCAGTTGAAATGTTTTCAAAGTCCCTTAAAAATTTTCCAATTTTTGTCCCAATTCTTCCCATTCCCATTGAAACTTTTCAAATCCCTCTCAAAATTGTTGAAATTCTGTTGAAGCTTTTAAAATTCTCTCTAGAATTTTCAAAATCCATGTCCACATGTTTACAATTTCACGTCAAAAAATGGCTAAAATTCCAGTTGAAATTTTTTCAAAGTCCCTTAAAAATTTTCCAATTTTTGTCCCAATTCTTCCCATTCCCATTGAAACTTTTCAAATCCCTCTCAAAATTGTTGAAATTCTGTTGAAGCTTTTAAAATTCTCTCTAGAATTTTCAAAATCCATGTCCACATGTTTACAATTTCACGTCAAAAAATGGCTAAAATTCCAGTTGAAATTTTTTCAAAGTCCCTTAAAAATTTTCCAATTTTTGTCCCAATTCTTCCCATTCCCATTGAAACTTTTCAAATCCCTCTCAAAATTGTTGAAATTCTGTTGAAGCTTTTAAAATTCTCTCTAGAATTTTCAAAATCCATGTCCACATGTTTACAATTTCACGTCAAAAAATTGCTAAAATTCCAGTTGAAATTGTTTCAAAGTCCCTTAAAAATTTTCCCATTTTTGTCCCAATTCTTCCCATTCCCATTGAAACTTTTCAAATCCCTCTCAAAATTGTTGAAATTCTGTTGAAGCTTTTAAAATTCTCTCTAGAATTTTCAAAATCCATGTCCACATGTTTACAATTTCACGTAAAAAAAAATGCTAAAATTCCAGTTGAAATTTTTTCAAAGTCCCTTCAAAATTTTCCAATTTTTGTCCCAATTCTTCCCATTCCCATTGAAACTTTTCAAATCCCTCTCAAAATTGTAGAAATTCTGTTGAAGCTTTTAAAATTCTCTCTAGAATTTTCAAAATCCATGTCCACATGTTTACCATTTCACGTAAAAAAAATTGCTAAAATTCCAGTTGAAATTTTTTCAAAGTCCCTTCAAAATTTTCCAATTTTTGTCCCAATTCTTCCCATTCCCATTGAAACTTTTCAAATCCCTCTCAAAATTGTAGAAATTCTGTTGAAGCTTTTAAAATTCTCTCTAGAATTTTCAAAATCCATGTCCACATGTTTACCATTTCACGTCAAAAAATGGCTAAAATTCCAGTTGAAATTTTTTCAAAGTCCCTTAAAAATTTTCCAATTTTTGTCCCAATTCTTCCCATTCCCATTGAAACTTTTCAAATCCCTCTCAAAATTGTTGAAATTCTGTTGAAGCTTTTAAAATTCTCTCTAGAATTTTCAAAATCCATGTCCACATGTTTACAATTTCACGTCAAAAAAATGCTAAAATTCCAGTTGAAATTGTTTCAAAGTCCCTTAAAAATTTTCCCATTTTTGTCCCAATTCTTCCCATTCCCATTGAAACTTTTCAAATCCCTCTCAAAATTGTTGAAATTCTGTTGAAGCTTTTAAAATTCTCTCTAGAATTTTCAAAATCCATGGCCACGTGTTTACAATTTCACGTCAAAAAATGGCTAAAATTCCAGTTGAAATTTTTTCAAAGTCCCTTAAAAATTTTCCAATTTTTGTCCCAATTCTTCCCATTCCCATTGAAACTTTTCAAATCCCTCTCAAAATTGTTGAAATTCTGTTGAAGCTTTTAAAATTCTCTCTAGAATTTTCAAAATCCATGGCCACATGTTTACCATTTCACGTAAAAAAATGCTAAAATTCCAGTTGAAATGTTTTCAAAGTCCCTTAAAAATTTTCCAATTTTTGTCCCAATTCTTCCCATTCCCATTGAAACTTTTCAAATCCCTCTCAAAATTGTAGAAATTCTGTTGAAGCTTTTAAAATTCTCTCTAGAATTTTCAAAATCCATGTCCACATGTTTACAATTTCACGTAAAAAAAATGGCTAAAATTCCAGTTGAAATTTTTTCAAAGTCCCTTAAAAATTTTCCAATTTTTGTCCCAATTCTTCCCATTCCCATTGAAACTTTTCAAATCCCTCTCAAAATTGTTGAAATTCTGTTGAAGCTTTTAAAATTCTCTCTAGAATTTTCAAAATCCATGGCCACATGTTTACAATTTCACGTCAAAAAATTGCTAAAATTCCAGTTGAAATTTTTTCAAAGTCCCTTAAAAATTTTCCAATTTTTGTCCCAATTCTTCCCATTCCCATTGAAACTTTTCAAATCCCTCTCAAAATTGTAGAAATTCTGTTGAAGCTTTTAAAATTCTCTCTAGAATTTTCAAAATCCATGTCCACATGTTTACAATTTCACGTCAAAAAATGGCTAAAATTCCAGTTGAAATTTTTTCAAAGTCCCTTCAAAATTTTCCAATTTTTGTCCCAATTCTTCCCATTCCCATTGAAACTTTTCAAATCCCTCTCAAAATTGTTGAAATTCTGTTGAAGCTTTTAAAATTCTCTCTAGAATTTTCAAAATCCATGTCCACATGTTTACAATTTCACGTAAAAAAAATGGCTAAAATTCCAGTTGAAATTTTTTCAAAGTCCCTTAAAAATTTTCCAATTTTTGTCCCAATTCTTCCCATTCCCATTGAAACTTTTCAAATCCCTCTCAAAATTGTTGAAATTCTGTTGAAGCTTTTAAAATTCTCTCTAGAATTTTCAAAATCCATGGCCACATGTTTACAATTTCACGTCAAAAAATGGCTAAAATTCCAGTTGAAATTTTTTCAAAGTCCCTTAAAAATTTTCCAATTTTTGTCCCAATTCTTCCCATTCCCATTGAAACTTTTCAAATCCCTCTCAAAATTGTTGAAATTCTGTTGAAGCTTTTAAAATTCTCTCTAGAATTTTCAAAATCCATGTCCACATGTTTACAAGTTCACGTCAAAAATGGCTAAAATTCCAGTTGAAATTTTTTCAAAGTCCCTTCAAAATTTTCCAATTTTTGTCCCAATTCTTCCCATTCCCATTGAAACTTTTCAAATCCCTCTCAAAATTGTAGAAATTCTGTTGAAGCTTTTAAAATTCTCTCTAGAATTTTCAAAATCCATGTCCACATGTTTACAATTTCACGTAAAAAAAATGGCTAAAATTCCAGTTGAAATTTTTTCAAAGTCCCTTAAAAATTTTCCAATTTTTGTCCCAATTCTTCCCATTCCCATTGAAACTTTTCAAATCCCTCTCAAAATTGTTGAAATTCTGTTGAAGCTTTTAAAATTCTCTCTAGAATTTTCAAAATCCATGGCCACATGTTTACAATTTCACGTCAAAAAATTGCTAAAATTCCAGTTGAAATTTTTTCAAAGTCCCTTAAAAATTTTCCAATTTTTGTCCCAATTCTTCCCATTCCCATTGAAACTTTTCAAATCCCTCTCAAAATTGTAGAAATTCTGTTGAAGCTTTTAAAATTCTCTCTAGAATTTTCAAAATCCATGTCCACATGTTTACAATTTCACGTCAAAAAATGGCTAAAATTCCAGTTGAAATTTTTTCAAAGTCCCTTCAAAATTTTCCAATTTTTGTCCCAATTCTTCCCATTCCCATTGAAACTTTTCAAATCCCTCTCAAAATTGTTGAAATTCTGTTGAAGCTTTTAAAATTCTCTCTAGAATTTTCAAAATCCATGTCCACATGTTTACAATTTCACGTAAAAAAAATGGCTAAAATTCCAGTTGAAATTTTTTCAAAGTCCCTTAAAAATTTTCCAATTTTTGTCCCAATTCTTCCCATTCCCATTGAAACTTTTCAAATCCCTCTCAAAATTGTTGAAATTCTGTTGAAGCTTTTAAAATTCTCTCTAGAATTTTCAAAATCCATGTCCACGTGTTTACAATTTCACGTCAAAAAATGGCTAAAATTCCAGTTGAAATTTTTTCAAAGTCCCTTAAAAATTTTCCCATTTTTGTCCCAATTCTTCCCATTCCCATTGAAACTTTTCAAATCCCTCTCAAAATTGTTGAAATTCTGTTGAAGCTTTTAAAATTCTCTCTAGAATTTTCAAAATCCATGTCCACATGTTTACAATTTCACGTCAAAAAATTGCTAAAATTCCAGTTGAAATTGTTTCAAAGTCCCTTAAAAATTTTCCAATTTTTGTCCCAATTCTTCCCATTCCCATTGAAACTTTTCAAATCCCTCTCAAAATTGTTGAAATTCTGTTGAAGCTTTTAAAATTCTCTCTAGAATTTTCAAAATCCATGTCCACATGTTTACAATTTCACGTAAAAAAATGGCTAAAATTCCAGTTGAAATTTTTTCAAAGTCCTTAAAAATTTTCCAATTTTTGTCCCAATTCTTCCCATTCCCATTGAAACTTTTCAAATCCCTCTCAAAATTGTAGAAATTCTGTTGAAGCTTTTAAAATTCTCTCTAGAATTTTCAAAATCCATGTCCACATGTTTACAATTTCACGTCAAAAAATGGCTAAAATTCCAGTGGAAATTTTTTCAAAGTCCCTTAAAAATTTTCCAATTTTTGTCCCAATTCTTCCCATTCCCATTGAAACTTTTCAAATCCCTCTCAAAATTGTTGAAATTCTCTTGAAGCTTTTAAAATTCTCTCTAGAATTTTCAAAATCCATGTCCACATGTTTACAATTTCACGTCAAAAAATGGCTAAAATTCCAGTTGAAATTTTTTCAAAGTCCCTTAAAAATTTTCCAATTTTTGTCCCAATTCTTCCCATT
Source organism: Streptopelia decaocto (assembly GCF_964273445.1). NCBI lineage: Eukaryota > Metazoa > Chordata > Aves > Columbiformes > Columbidae > Streptopelia > Streptopelia decaocto. The sequence goes on from NW_028116048.1 coordinate 70,503, forward strand.
CCCATTGAAACTTTTCAAATCCCTCTCCAAAATTGTTGAAATTCTGTTGAAGCTTTTAAAATTCTCTCTAGAATTTTCAAAATCCATGTCCACATGTTTACAATTTCACGTCAAAAAATGGCTAAAATTCCAGTTGAAATTTTTTCAAAGTCCCTTAAAAATTTTCCAATTTTTGTCCCAATTCTTCCCATTCCCATTGAAACTTTTCAAATCCCTCTCAAAATTGTTGAAATTCTGTTGAAGCTTTTAAAATTCTCTCTAGAAATTTTCAAAATCCATGTCCACATGTTTACAATTTCACGTCAAAAAATGGCTAAAATTCCAGTTGAAATTTTTTCAAAGTCCCTTAAAAATTTTCCAATTTTTGTCCCAATTCTTCCCATTCCCATTGAAACTTTTCAAATC